>NC_026154.1:16190889-16198657 GCF_000512975.1 Sesamum indicum
AGGAAAAAGAGAAAGCAAAAGAAAATAGAGAAATGTGGACAAAATTTCTATGCTTCAAGATAATTAGATTTTGCAGTTATGAAGATACACACTTCCGTCTTCTTATGGTGTTGAAATGTTCAGTGCTGAAAAAGTATACCTTCGCAGATGTTGCATCCTCCCCTTCAGGAACACAACTCTCACCCTGCAAAAACACAATGTTTGTTAATACATAAGCTAAGGAATCCTCAGAATTCATAACAGTATTATTGTTTCTTCAACAAGATATTACTCATCATTAATATCTTCTAACCTGTAAATGCCATATCAATATATGGGCAAAAATATCACTCCTTTGTGCAGCTCTAAGCAAGTAGCCTTCAACCAATTTCTGCAAAATGGAGCAGGTCAATGTGTAAAGAATTGATAGTGATATTAGATGCAGAGATGACAAATTCATTTTCTTCAACTCAGTGATAAAGTGGTCAGAGGGAGAGGCCAAATACCAAAAGACATGAAATGAGATATTACTTCCAACTAATTTTTGTCAAGCAAAAGTTTATTTGCAGCGGCAATATATGGATTATCTTTTACCAAATATTGAGAATGTTTCAAGAACTATGCATGTTTTAACCTCAACATCAACAGTAGAAGGAAAAGACTTTATGTCAATCTGAAATTCCACTATACTAGGATTCATTTCTCACGTTGCCAGATTGCTCCATTTGAAAATTTATTAAACGTAACAATGCCAATTAAGAACCCACCTCTGAATCATATCTCAGTGCCTGCACCAGCTGGGGCATGAAAAATGTTACTCTCCCTGGTGGATAAGATTCCAACACCCTGAGAATATAAGCCATGACTCGTGGATGTCCTTTATATGCTGGAGTAAGGAACTCCAGAGCCTGTGTAATTGAACAAGGTACCCAATGTGGTAATTGTTGCAGAAGTGTCGAATTCTCATCCACGGCTTTGGGGGTCACAAAATAAGGCAAAGCTTCAGGAATGCTGCGGATCTCCAATATATGTGTCTGCCAGAGGAAAATTTGGAGCATAAGCCAAATTTAGTTTAAAGTGAATGTCAAATGAAAATAAAGAAAGCATCTAGGATGTAGATGTTATTTTAAACGGATCGAGTCATCTAGGTCTAAGTTTGGGGAATGACTACTGTACATCAAGACCAGATATTGTACTAAAAGACTGGTAATCATGTGCTGAATGTTAAACATTAATATTGCTCTTCCGCACTTCTCCATGTTAACATTAACTATCACAAGAGCAGTTGCCACACTACTTATACTTAGCTTACATGTATTTCCTACTTTAAGTTTGGCAAATTCCACTAACGTACTTGAACAAGTTGGGTGATTTGAGTCTTCAGTGGAGCACTTGCTGGAAACCTTGCAACCATTGATAAAGCAATTCGAGGATCAACAGAGAAAGCAGTCTTTGCAACTTCTACCCATTTGTCCGAGCTAACTTTAAGCCGAGAAGATTGTTCCCTGTATATATGGATATCAAACAAATAGATACAAAACGCAAACAGGACTTACACACTCAAATAAAAGGAGAATAAAATTTAAACTTTAATAAGATCATTCAAGATTCAATAATAGTTACTTTGATCCCACTGGTTGAGCCCAAACTTCAAGTCTGTCTGCCTCATGCTGGCACAGCATCAGCAGTAACTGCTTTCGCTTCTCTTGTCCAGTAGCGTAGTTATCCACCTGACCCCAAACTGGGTGATATTGATCCTTCTGCAAAGCATCAAGATTGTTTCTAAATAGATTCGTAAACAACCAAAAATTTCAAAATGTTGTTCTCCTTTCATAAGAACATTAAGAATAATTTAGGGAGCTGAAAACTTCAAGATCTCAGAATATCTCACCACATCATTCACAGAGCTATCCTTTTCAAGCCCCTTTGCTTTCTGATCAAGCTGGGGGGTGTCCACCCTCTCACTTAAAAGATGCTGGACAAATATGGAAATGGATTGAGCTTCATTCTGAGCAAAGTTGTTGTTACTTAAATCAAACCAGTCAGGTTCATGAGCAAACCACCCTAAAGAGGCCCTGATCTCGACAGAAAGAAAGTAAGGTTGAGTTTCAGACAACAATACTCTTCATAATACAGTGAAGTCTAAACAATAAATAAGAAAATCGAGATTACTGCTGACACCTATGAAATGCTGGATAATATGGATCTGAGAAGTCAAACACAATAATAAGTATCATAAACAAATTGAAACATCAAGTATTCAGACTCTAAATTGACTATACCTTAGATTACTATTAGGGGCGCATATGCATAGTGATTGGATATAGACCAAATATTAAGTAAATCTGCCAACCCTGGTTGTCAAAGATGTACTTATGAGAAATTTTTTTCCAAATGAGCTTTTCCGAACAAACAGAATAGAAGATCATGATCTTGCAATGTATTTAACAAAATTTACACACAAGCCAGGGTCTCTGAAGAAAAGGTGACACACCAACCATATGTAAATAAAAGAAATTTTTATATGATATTCAGTGTCACCCTTTATATCAATCATAGAAATTAAAAGAAGGACCTTAATCATTGTTATTTAAGTACTTGTATCTATCTAGCTTTGCACCTGAACATGCACTCAGGCATCATGTCCAGGATTAATTTATAAACAGACCATTAAAACACATATACGCTGTAAAACAAGTGTTTAGTGATAAACATTAGAAGTGGCGTATAGGCGTCCAAACAGATGATAGCTAAATCTTTCTTCTTATAGGCCATACCTATATATCCTATCTTCTAGCAACTGAAGCCCTGATCTGAAGTTCAGAAGATTCCCCTGAGTTTGGCAAGAGCAAAATTTTAGGCCAAAAAGCATAGTGGTGAAAAAAGTCCCGGTAGCTGCTGGATGCCGTGAAAAATTCCACGGCAGCTTTGTTGTTTCTTGTAACATCCGACCAAGCAGCAGAAGCTGCTGAACACTGTTGTGCCGAACTACCTGAAATGATAATTCCACAAGTAAATGCATAAGTTTATATTCCCATGTTGATTTACAGGAAAGAGCCCACAAGAAAAGGACTAGTGTTGATCATCTTACGGCAGTATTTATCTGCAAATTTTCAACTTCAAGATCTATAGCAGCATATGCAGTTGAAAAATATACAGTAACATTTTGGGCAGATATAAACTTGATGCAGAAGGCATCGTGCTGATAAAGCATACAAGGGTAAGAAATGTGATGTCTTACCTCAAATCGATCAATAAAGAATCCAAGCCAGAGCCTATGAGCCATTATCTGTTCAACAGGGTCCTTTTCAGGCTTAGGCTCAGGCTCTCCATGAGCAAGGTGAGGCCTCAACTTTGCGGAAGGTCCAGAGCACTTTATATCAGATGCAAAAAGGCCTCTCTTGGTATCTATTGTCCAGAGCCATGCATCTACAAGCTCGGCAAGGACAAGGGTTCCCAAGTGAGGAGCAGCAGAAACTAACCATGTCCAGATATATACACCAGTCTCCACAGCATCAGGTGTGGTTATGTAAGCTGGACACCAGCAAAGAAGACGTAGAAGTTGCGAAAAATTATGAATGTCTGACTTTGAATCTGAATCCTGAGGAGAAGTATGTTAGGTATGCTCAATGAAAATAAAACTTATAATACTCAGTGAATCGTACTACAGTAGGAAGAAATGAGAAGTAGTTTTACCAGATTTGAGAGAAGCAAGGCAGTTGCTTGTGAACAAGTTTCACGAAATGATGATTTGTCTACTTGACCACCTTTCTCTGCAATATTTACAAACTTCTGCAGCAATCTTACAAACTTGGCAAGTACCATTCCGTTAAAGGATTCAGTTTTCGGTTGTGCAGGAGATTCCGACCCTGGAAGGTCGACATCAAGACCGTTAGGTTGGGACTTGTCAAGACCACCAATGCTCTCATATAACCTTCTCATGCCAGCAATTTCTCCAGCATGGTTACACTTCGCTGTTGCGCTAACCACACCAGTACCAAGAACCTCCAAACTAAATGCATCAGTCAATTTCAAGTTTCCTCCTGAAGCTGCTGCAGCAGCAGCCATAACTGCAGGTATATTTGCTGTTTTTGTGCCAATCCAACAATCATTCTTGCCTGAACCAATCCTTATCTCAGACAAAAGAGAAACAACATCAGCTGCAGGCTGTGATTGCTGCCATGTATTAGCTCTGCAAAGGTTTTCCTGAATACCGAAGTTTTTAAATGTATGAGAAAATGTGTTGAAAAGAACTGAGGCTTATAATGCATCTTCAGACAGGAATGCTGTATCTTCCTTCTTTGCATATTTTGGACAGGAGAAGTGGACAAATTCAGTCCTTTTTCATTTATTTGCTAGATTTTTTCTTTTTCCTTTTTACCCTTGGGCTTGAGGGGATAACGGTAGGAAGCAAGTGTGGCTCACAGCGTGAAGGAAAGGTCAAGGGAGCGTTTTGTTGATGAAATGTCATTGAGTAAGTTAAATAGCATCTAATCCTCATATCTGCAAATACCCAGTCATAAACCTAAAACAGAAGGTGCATATGCAAACAGCTTCAAGTATGTAACCAGTTACCGTGATCTCATCTAATTTTTGCTTCCTCTATCCCCTATATGTATCCCTAACTTTGCTCCAAGAAGTCTTGTGTGAGAGTTCAAGAATTCTGTGTAAATTATTGCAACAGAGAAGTACAGGATGAAAGTTGTGTTAACACATCGCTACTTTATGTGAGACTATTTTTCTTTAAGAAGAAGTCCCTTTCAGGGAATGGCGCAATATTTCATGTTGTTCCAAGAAGGATATAGGACTGTTAAACTGGGGCTAGACGGAGTATTTCTGTATACTTGTGAGTTACTGTTATTTGCACTGGAATCGGCATCTTTCATATTGATACTTACCAAAGATCTAAAGATCACTTTTGACAAGGGAAGATAAATATATAATAATATTGGTTGAAAAAGAATGCCATATCTGAAAGAATATAATGATTGATACTTTGTTTTTCTTCAGAACTTTTATGTAATATTCCTTGTCTCAAGGAATCACTTTCAATTCCTCAAATTTCGTTCGACATACCAAATTTAAGAATTTGATGTTACATAATCAAGATTCCTAATTGGATAAAATTCTGTGACAAGCAAACGGGCATTTTGATATTGATAAAAGGTGACTACCCTGCAGTTGACAGAACAAACAGGACGCAAAGAATCAGTCCAACTGATACCCCTGAATGGATAGTAGAGGCACCAATTAAGGCCTTTGCTTGTGTCCTTAATGACAAGCTTGACTATATTGTTGCTGGTAGATAATGGATTAGCATCTCAGTAACATTTCATAAATTAATAATTTCACAATAAGAATTCACACAATTTGTGTTCGTATAAGTACAGAACCAACACAATAAAGATCAGCAAGAAGTCAGATGCACCTGATGAGTTGAAAAAAGATTTATACGTCTAGTTAAAGTTGAGCCACATTAAAGTAATACTTATTCATCTAGTTGCATGAGTATATCAGGGAATTTAAAATGCTTAGCAGTATATGCTGGGTCAAGTAAAGAATAAACCTGAAGAAGGCCCTGACTAGTGCATGGTGCATGTGAAAGTGAAACAATGATCCATTCCCGAGCAATCTTTTGGTACAACGAGCGAACACTGGCAACATATGCAGGATCACTCACAACAGCAGAAGGTGGATCATTATGTATAGAGAGTAGCAGCGAATCCAGACAAGATGGGTGCCATAAGATCTGCAAGTCATGCAACAAATCTTTACAGGCATTCTTTGAACATGAAGCAAGTGAGATGAAGGGAAAAGTGGCAAACAAAGTTCACTTTTTACCTGAGGAAACCTATCTCTTAGTTGAGTTAACAAACTAACAGAGATATCTCTTACATGCTCGTCCCTCTGAGACAAATTCTTTATGAGGAAACAGGCATGGGTAGATAGAGTAGACTCTCTAACCTCAGCTTCTGCCCCAGTTTGAGATGCTCGATCCTCCTATCTCAAGTCACGAGGATCATGATTTTTGTTAAACAATCTCCAAAGCAAATATCAGAATAAGAAGAGAAAGAAACAGATCAAGTAATTGAAGTTGAAACTTCAGGATTGTAGTTCAAGTAGAAAATAACAAGGATAAACACAGAAAATGTTTACACAAGTATGTCTAGTATTAACCTGTGATATTGTAGCACAATACTTTTGTAAAGAAATATTTTGGTTTAAGTCAACTGGGGGAGGAAAAAGACTACAGCCATAAGCAAACGCAGGATAACAGCAAAGAAACAAAAGAAAACAATTCTCTGCTGTGAGAATAATTGAAGTGAAAGTCAGCAACAATTTTGAGCATTAAAAAACAGCAAAAATTGGTATGGCTCCACTAGACTGTCATTTAACTATTGCGTTTAATTTCTTTTACATCAATCAGCAATGTTTTATAATAATCCATATCATTATGACAAAACAGTACTTTTACAACTTTCGAAAATTTGAAAAGATAAGAACCATTTTAGCTATTTTTACCAAGCCATAGAGTTATGTGATTCATGGAGTATTTTGTCCCACTGCTCTTCATCCAATAATGATTAGGCAAACCAATGAATCAATTGATTTATAACTTGCATTACTTTCAAAAGCTAAATTATCAGGTATCAGTTGAACCCAGAAAGATTCCGAACAGATGATTGCGAGGACTACTGGACAAAATTTAACCCTTGCACTTGCTATGAAATGTCACCACTCCCTTGTTACAGAAGAGAAATTACAATAAATACTAACACCAGAACCGGTATCTCTCCTGAGTCCTGACGTATCTGAATAAGCTGCTGGTACAGATGACAGCAAATTGTTCATTGTATTGCAATAATATGAAGCCCTTGGACCAAACAAAATAGCACATCAACAATTCTCTGCAGTAACCACAAGTATCCCTTATGTGCAAGATGAATGAAATCATTCCGAGGACAGTAAACCCAAAGTCCATAGTTTCTTCTTTTTACCTATGTTAAGAAGAACGTCTGACTGGTCTCCGATTTTGAGAGGGGATAAAAAGTTCAATGCATTGTGGAATTGTTATAATCATAAAGTTGTAATGGTCCGGATAGAAATCTTTATTATGGAAACCAATGTTTAATAAGTTGAACAATCAAACCCACACTCCTCTCTGGCAATTGATAGGCTTCACTTAAAAGGATTCACAGAATACTACACAACTCTGTCTCTAATCATGCCATATAGACATGGAAGTCATGGTAATTAATATCCATAAGGCAACTAACATATTGAAGCTCCAAACAAATGATGATATCGATGTGAAATTGTTAGGCAAGATTTTTCAAACACAACCATGCATGTCAGCATTCATAAAACTGGAGAAAAAAGAGAGCAGGTGAAGGAGTGGATTACCAGCCACTCTATTGCTGTTTCAAACGCCCGATTAACAATAGCTGTCAAACACTGGGAAACTGCTGGCATAAGATTTGGACTTCTTAAGTATTCAAAGACACAGTTGAATGCACTTCTAGAGGCGGTCGAACTTGGGTCTCCATTTAGAATGCCACCATCACTGCTAAATCGTATTATTTCCAAAAATGCTACAGCCAAAAGATAAGTTGCTTTGACACCTGCAGAATTCAAATATAGTATCCTTTTACGGTTGAAACCACCCTTTGAGCCATGCAATATAGAAATGAATTTCTAAGTAACAGCCATCTGTACAACCCTAGTAGCCTACTAAAATGGTAGCTTGACCTGAAATTGTATTCATTGCTGAAACTTCCACTTTCCCTCC
>NC_026154.1:16198667-16215953 GCF_000512975.1 Sesamum indicum
TTGGCTTGGCTCGCACCCGCTTTCTCACTCCCTTGTCGACTTCCTGGGTTGTGAAGAGCATTAAGCTCCAACTCATCCTCGAGCCATTTTACAGAACTCACCACCTGTGAATACATATTTTCTTTCAGAACTCAAAATATACTTATTGAGTTAAACAAAAAATCATGTACAGTGACAATGATCAAGAATTGCATATATCAAGCAAGCACAGCGTATCCAAATAATAAGAATCTCCCTACACAATCATGAGCCCAGTGTCGATGCATGTCAAGAACTATTGGGTACTTTTAGGATGAACAATTCATTTTCCCTCTTAAGATTTCTTGTATTGTCAATTGAGGAAAATAAAGTGAGACAGCAGCTTCATTTTCCTTCATTATTCCTCGTTGCAGTAAAATTGTTGAATGACCATATGTTCTAAAAGTTTAAGTCCTTTTGTGAAGCCTTGTGAAACTCTTTTTTCATAAAATGGGTATTAGCAGCGATATTTGACCACAGGACCTCCGACCTCCTGTTTCAATTAGCTATGATATTATGGCATATGACCACCTCATCTACAAGTTTAAGTTGTTAAAGATGACAATTATTTAAATATTTAATATCTCTAGGAAAACAAAAGTAGACTCTTCATTACACGGGTCACAGAATCCACCAAGTAGAAGAAACAGAAGCGGTAACTTATATATCCATGTTATATTTTCAACTTCTCGCATTTGAAGTTTATATATTGAATATGTTGACCAAAACCTTAAAAGAATGATGAATTAAAACGACTACTGAGAACTATTTTACAAAATTTTAAATGCATAATGAGGATACAAGGGTCTAATCTGCTTTTTGCTGAATCACAGAATATCTCAAAAAGTTGCAACAAAATCACAGGGAAAATGATTTCTCATTATGAAAGACTCTGTTTCGAATCAAATCCTTGAAGTCAAAGGAATAAATAAGTTTGAGAGAGAAAGTGAGACCAAAAGAGAGGGATAGAGACAGAGAGGTAAAGCAATATTATCATATTTATAAGAGTCAATAATCCTCAGCAAGGTCGGAAACAGTGAAGGTTTTGGGTTGATTCACTTGAAATATTTAGAGTGGCATCAGTCTCATGCCTAAGATTTTGCATCATAAGGACAAACAGATTTCATACTTGTTAAGCTGTATTCTGATGAGATATTGAAAACAACCTGGAATAAAGACTAAAAGTCAGAGATTGCAATTCCTCCATTACAAGGACCAACACTAGCATGCCAATAGACAAAAGGCAAGTCTAAATAGATGAAGCTTGAAGAGCAGCTAAACATGATACTGATTCTTAAAAGAGAAAGTTCAGCAGTACTAAGTTTAAATATTGGATACAAGTAGAAAGCTCCTATGATGGTTAGTTATATACACAAGCCTTCAGAAAAGAAAATACAAACACCATTCCACATAAGCAACATTAATAGAATTAGAATACTCCATAGATGCAAGGATATTCTTGTTCAAAATTCCCTGTAACCAATTGGTTCACAAGATTAATTACTACATGATATAGAATCCTAGGTCAACTTACAAGAGGTGGGGTCCCTAGAGAAATGCGCCGAACAGCAGATGACCATGATGAATCCCACATGTAAGGTCCAGCCACCGCTTGAAGAGCAATGGTAGTCGTGCCACCCACAGTATTTGCAGTGGGTGCTGATTTAGTCATAGCCTGAGCTTTCTGTATCGGTGGTGCTAACCCAAAGAGCGCAATATAGAACCACAAGTTCCTAAATAGCTTCAAGACTGATGGTTCCACGTCAAGAGTAGGGTCAAAGTCTGAACATATTTCAGCAACCGCAGGTAGAAGGGGCCCAAGAAACTCTGCTCCACTCCTAAAGTGTTGGTTTCACTGGTAAGAAAATTACTCGGTGCTTCCAGCTCAACTATAACACTAGAATAAGTCATTGTTGCAGACTTTACCTTCCACTAGCTGCCAAGCCCACATCAGAGCACAGTGACATCAAGCGATGACGATAATCTGACCGCAATTTACTATTTGTAATGCCTCTAGCAATCAACAAAAATCCTGCAGGTAAAATCTAGCATGTAATTCGACCAGTGAGTATCCATTCATTATGACTTTTCTGAATATTATGCAACCAAAAACTGCGATAAGAAGTTTAGAAGTACCTCAACACGTTCGGCCGTGGCTTCAGATGCCTCGGTTTTACCTTCAGCAGTGCCCGCATTAGAGAGTTTAGCTAGGTAGCTCCTTGTCATCAAAACCACGGCTTCACGGTAAGACTTCTCAAAACCTAAACTCGCCATGCGAGAAACAGCATCAAGAAGCTGCAGTAACTCAACAAAAGCAGGTTGAGAATAAAGTGCAAATTGTTTAATGAGAAGCAGAAGTAAATTAGAATGACAATATTCCAGAGATGCAGCAAGGATATTTCTCTCTTTTTATTGGGTCTCTTTAAAATAACATAGTAACAGTAAAAGAAGAGAAAAAAAGATATTACGAATTACAGAAAAAAGATCCATACTCGAAGCCTTAGTGAGCCTGCATTTGAACCATCACCCTCTTCTAGACTCTCAATAAATAGAGGCAGTATCATGTCAACCATTTCAGGCTTATTAACAGCAACATTCAACTCAGCTAACAAATATATGACATTCAGCTGCAGAGGTGGAGTTTCCTGCTTCTCTTTTCCATCCTGACAGCAGAAGAATATAAAAAGATCACATAGATTAAACAATAAAATTTCTGAAAGAGCAAATAAAAAACTTATCACCGTGTATAAAAAACCTATGAACAGAATAGTAAATAGTTTGAATCAGTTTGCAGTAACGATACATTAAATTGCCATATAGTCCCTAAAAGCACCTTCAGTAATCCATAGAACATGAGATTCCATTTATTTCAGCTCTCTGGAGTTCTTGATCTGATAAGTAAATATAGTAACATATTATAGTTATAACTACACCCAGAATATCAACCAGAATTTAGGGAAGACTATTCTACATAACATGTACTAATGCCCAGTAACACGCACTCCTGCACTTCTGTTTCTGTAACAATATTAATAATCCAGAGACTATAACAACTTTATCTTCAACCTAAGCAACTGGGATTAAATAATGAGTAATACCGCCCATTCTCATCATCACCATGGAAATACATAAAATGTAAAGAATCCTGTTTATGATAAATCCAAACACTATACCAAATTTACATTTCAGCTTTGGTCCAAAGTATGATATGCGTGTGTGTGTGCGCGCATTTGTTGTGTGTAATATTACTCTAATTTAAGATTTAGTAGTTTGTCAACTCCATTTGATCTGTTATCCACAACATGGTTAGTTGACATCCTGACAAATAACCAATTGCAGCTGACGCAAACTACATAATTCCTAAGTTCACGTTCATATAAACATAAAACACCTAATAAAAGGCATACAAGACAGCATAGCAATTACTTTTGTTATTACCATATTTTCCACTTTGGTGGAAGGAGGGGGAGTTTCTTACTGCAGGCTAAATCCCTGGCTCTAAAAAGAGCTCATTATATTTCAACTAATATCAAAATGTAAACAATCTAGCTTGGGCTGCCTCTATCAAGTTGAAAGGTGAAACATGATACAAGCCTTGCTATATTATAAAATGAAATATAATTACAGTTTTTTACAATTAGCACTTTTGACCAGAATATGATGTTGTAATGATGGAAGAATTGATGATGATAGATGATGGAAAACAGAAAATAGAACATCAACAACAATTAACCAGCTTTAGTTATTAAAAATCAAGTCGATGATGATAATAACGTGTATAAAAATTAAAACAGCGACAATTACTAGATGAAAATAGCTACTAAGTGACACTGACCTCTTCCTCATAGTAATTTCGCTCGCGAATGCTAGTAGTCAGTCCCATTATAAAAGTGTCCAGAGGAGCACGGTCCTTGGTCCATCCAAATTCAATTATCTCACTGGATGTTTTCAAAACAGTTTCGAACATGGCTCCCTGACTGCTTGGCCCACTATCAGCCTTTGCATAGTAAAGCACAGTGAAAACACATCTATGAAACACTAATCATCATGACGCATTAATAGAACAAATAATGAACATACCTGAGCACAAGTAGCCAGCACAAGAGGTTTATAACGAATGAGCAGAATGCGGAGGAGCTGGCCGTTTCGAGCAACAGCTGCTTGAGAAATCCCAGCAAGCAAACAGCGAAAGAGATCTTCAGTAGCTCTCAGTTTCCGCCAAACTGAGAACAAGCATGCCTCTGAAGCCTCTATCAACAAAGCAAGAGCTCCATGCAATAACCTCTTTGACGACTTTCCTTCGGTGTCAAGAGACGCCAGAGTCTTAATATGCAACTTTGCTGCCGCTTGGCATACGGACAGCTTTTTATTGACCCTAACTTTCAGTAACTGCCCTTGCTCTGTAAACTCACGCTTCCTTATCTGTCCACATAAGAAAAAGAATGTAGCTATTCCTTTTGCCCTTTTTTCAGTAAATTTTTTTCTGTGCAGCTCAAACAACAAAATGCTTGAGCTCATTAAAGTATTTTTACCTTTAAAAAAGCAAGCATCGATTGCAGTTGACCCTTTGCAATCCCTCTCACTTGCTCCAGAAGCTTAAGATCGATATCTGCCTTATCTAATACAAGTCTAATCAACTGCAAAACAGTCTCTAGTTTTTGAAGACTCTCCACCGACTCCCCCTCAAACGACAACACAGCTTTTTTAATACCCACGGGGGCGCCGCTACCGTCATTGCTCCCACCAAACGAATCCCCAGAGCCCTTAGCATCCCCTGAAAATGGTGTGTCAACCCCAAAAGCTGCGGGGCTTGGAGCCTCTCCCAAATCAGTGCTGCCATGGTTCACACTTAGTGGAGAGCTCTGAACCGAAGCCCCAGTAGGAGTGGTCAACATCGCGTCCCTTGGTGAACTTGGAACAGTGACGTCCAATCCGTCAAGAAGAAGAGAAATCAATTTATTCGCATCACCCGGCAGAATCGGAGGAAAATTCAAACACATAGCGCTCAAGAAAATCTTAGAGATACTCGAATCACCATTACGTATCGTCTGCATGACGACGTCGCCGGTGAACCCAGCCACATCGCTAGCAAAAGTGGGAGACACTTGGGCTGCTTCTGTAATGTATCTCATGAGATCTTTGTAAAACGAAGAAATTGCGTCGCCTGAAAATGAGTGCGGCCAGAAATTAACATTAAAGGAGGACGGAATTGAGCGGTAAAAAGCAAGGATCGCTGATCTGACTGTTTCCAACTCGGTAGTGGCGCATTTGGAGAGGAATCGCGAGACTGCGAGTACCGCATTGAGCTGAGACCTCGTAACTCTTGGCGACCCGACAAACAAAAGCTCCGCCGGCGGGCAACGGCTGCAAAGCCAAGCGATTTTCCCCGCGAATTGCGTCGGATTCTCCGCCACCAAATCGCAGAGCTCCACCAACGAATCCATCACCCCCAAATCCAATCCGTACTTGTCAAAATTCTCCGAATTCCAACAAACTTGTTATTGATTGGAGAATGCATGTAACGCGAAAATGCTTGTCAACTTTTGATGAATTGGCGACGTAGATTCTGCTTCTGCTGCTGCTGCTGCTGCTGCTCTTCGTCCTCGCCCTGAGCGTTGTTGTTCTTGAGGGCACACGCATTACCCGCCTCCGCCTTTTCAGATCTTTTGTTCTTTGTGAGTTAGTTTCTTTTTTTAAATGCAGAAAAAAATGGAATTCCTGCGTTAATTATTGAGATTATCAGCAGGGAATTAACGGTTAGCTTTTGGAGTTATACAATTCATGGTATTATTTGTCCGTTTATTCCAAGAATAAGGGAGGAGGTGGTTAAAAGTGATTCTTCTTGTTTGGAAACTATACACAAATTCCATATTTGCTCCCTTCATTTCCGAATATTCTTCTTCAGCCCCAAACGTTATTACCAAAACATCGAGTACCAAAATTAAAGCTCCCTCCCTTCATAATCAAAAGGTTGTGAGTTTGAATCCTATAATTATAAGTGTACGTCTACTTTTATAATAATTTGCTATTTTCTGTATTGCTTGAATGTGTTTGCTTTATTTGAATTACTAATGTATTGAATTAGTGTTTAGATATATACGTATCAAATGATATAATGTAACAAATAATAATTTTATAAATTAACTATTTACATGTTCATGTTTTAAATTTAATTTGAAAAATATTAACAGTTTCAATACATTTGTTTCTTTGATGCATATTTAAAGCGTAAATATTTTTATAATATTATTTTAATTTATAAAAATACTATTTAACATAAATAATAAATATAAAAAATATAGAAAAATAATATTAAAAGTATTGTGTTAGCTTTGGCTCTGGATTCAGTAAAATAAAATTATGAGACCCATAAAAAAACTCACGTGTAACCACTTATGTATGTTAAATAAATCATCAACAACTCCGAGGTTATGGGTTCAAGAATTTGTCAATATTTGTCTTATTTTATGTAATATTTATTGTAATGTTCTTAATGATATATATTGATGCGTCGATCGAATCAACATATTGTTTAATTTATTAAGATATTAATGTACTTATGTATATAATTATCATTCAGAAAATCCAAGGGGAACTAAAGTATGCGCGATCATTTTTATAACTTCAATTTCCATTAGTACTAAAACTAAATCACTTAATCCTAGCAAATATATTATGAGAAATTGATGAGTGTTAATTTCGTAAATTTATTAATGAACATATAGTTTTATACAAGGTTACAATAATAATAATATTTTATTACCATTGAGCAAAAAATATATTATTTCTCACTTAAGTAATAATTTGTATGTACTAAATTATATTTTTTTTATTAATAAACGAGTAGGAATTCATACCCAACTCCTCGTCTAAACAGACACTGCATGTTAAGAAAAGGGAATATATATATATATATATATATATATATATATATTCTAGTGGAAATTCTGTTGTACGAATTGAACTTCAAAATTGAATTGGTTATCAGAAAACTCAAGTTGATTTTTTTAGGAATCTTAAAACATGCATCTTTGTTTATGTTTTCATTTTTAATTTTTTAAAATAGTAATTAAATTAAAAATATATTTATTTGTACTTATTTTTTTTAAGAATATATTAATTTAATATAAGACACAATATCATTAATTAATTCAAACATACCAATTGAGTCATTATTAACATACTTACAACAAGATCAAATGAAGAAAGAAACTTATATATATATATATATATATATATTCTAGTGGAAATTCTGTTGTACGAATTGAACTTCAAAATTGAATTGGTTATCAGAAAACTCAAGTTGATTTTTTTAGGAATCTTAAAACATGCATCTTTGTTTATGTTTTCATTTTTAATTTTTTAAAATAGTAATTAAATTAAAAATATATTTATTTGTACTTATTTTTTTTAAGAATATATTAATTTAATATAAGACACAATATCATTAATTAATTCAAACATACCAATTGAGTCATTATTAACATACTTACAACAAGATCAAATGAAGAAAGAAACTTAATGAAACTACGAGATTATAATATTCAGTATTTTTACTCTTTTTTCAAGAAATAAATGAATATTTTTAAATCAATCAACATATTATAATATCCAATATGCAATATATTAATATTTATAAATTAACCAACAAATGGTCAAAGCAAATAAAGAATTAAACAATGCTACTAAAAACTAGACTAAATATCTATATTCATATAACTAAATATCTAATACTTTTATTTAATCACTTATTTCATAGTAGACAAATTAGTGAACTACAAGAAATTATAATTAAAACATTCGCTAATAATTAATAAAATTTATAAACAAATTATAGAATCAAGCAAAATAATTACAGAGACAATTATAGAAAATAGAAATCCCAATATATATACTTTTTGAAAAATTTTAATTTGGACCCAATTCGATTAAATCTGAATCAATCATATTAGAATAATTAGTGTA
This sequence comes from Sesamum indicum, assembly GCF_000512975.1. Taxonomy (NCBI): domain Eukaryota; kingdom Viridiplantae; phylum Streptophyta; class Magnoliopsida; order Lamiales; family Pedaliaceae; genus Sesamum; species Sesamum indicum. The sequence goes on from NC_026154.1 coordinate 16,206,651, forward strand.
CTTACAGTTAAAAAAAAATAGACAAACCCCATAACAAGTAGTCCTTTTGTAATTGATTTGAACTTTTCATTCTCCATATATCTAACAGATATAGCAGAGAATCTTCAATTAAATCCCACAACTGTCTCCATAACTTTTGAGAACCCTTTCTCAACCTGCTCGGAGAGAGAGATGAAACCCTCATAATTAACACCATAATAATGGTGATTAAAGAAGTAATCAAAATGAACTTAATAGGAAAAAAGATTAATTAATAGATGCATTGTATATTATAATGAATATGATAGTAGGATAATGATCAAGAAACCAAGAGTGCGTATCTTACATATCTCCAACTCCAACTCAAGAACTACTCTCAAACCCTAGACAGATTATACTAATTAATGCTGCATGCGACTGTTCAAACCTTCATTAATCACGCTAATGACGCCATTACTCATCATGCATTCCAACCAAAAGCGCTAAAACACACACACAACGAATTGCAAATAAAACCTACGTACGTAAAAACTAAACAAGCTGATGATGAATCAATCAATCAATCAAATATCGAAAGGCCCGTTTGGCTCCAGCTGTCTGCATATAGCGATGTACGTGAGGAAGAGCACGCGATCTTTCGCCCCCGTGCGGTGATTCCTGGTGTGCTTGCAGAACCACTTGAGCTGATCCAGTGTGCAGCACCCCAGCATTTCACCCAGGAACAGAAACAGCCAGTTCATTGTTCGTTTCTTCTCGGAGATGACAGGCTTGGCGCTGTTGTCTTCCTTGCAGAGCCTGCATCTGGGGAGGGTGGGGTTCATCCACGATTTTGGGGCTCGCTGGCACATGATGAACTTGTTTTCAGCCACGTACGACGCCACTTTGAAGAACCTCTGCCGCAGATCGAAATTCAATGTGTCTAGACGCTCGCATTTCTTGCACTGGACCAAGCCGCTGATACTGAAGATTTGCTTCGAGATCAAGTAACTCATCGTGTGCACGGTGGCGCGGTCTTCGGTGGACCAGGGGAACGCCGGCGTGATTTTCTCGTCTCGTGGGGCTCTGGAAGGGGTCCGCCGCCTGCGCGGCTGACGTGAGGAGGAAGCCACGACGGGGGAAGGCGATCCGCCGCCTGAGGTATCTCCAGGAACATCATTAGTATTGTTTGGCGGAGAGTTGATAACAACCGTCGGCCGTGGCGGAGGTAGTCTTCGTACTAGTGGCGCCGGCGGAGGAGGAGAGTGGTGGCGTTCGGAGGAGCTGTTACGGGGTAGAGTAGTAGGAGGAGGAGGAGGAGGAGGTGTAGTAGTAGCAGTAGGGAACAAAGAAAGGGTCAAGAAATCATCATCTTCTTCATCAGAAGAAGGGTAGTTTCTTGGGATCGACAAATCGCGGTCGTTGAGCTTTCTCCTTTTGTCCATTCGACGGTGGCTATTGTCCATCTCTTTTTGCACTAGTGTAGAGAGCAGAGTAGGGCAAAGGTGAATAAGTAAGAGAGACAGAGAGAGAGAGAGAGAGAAGAAGAAGCAGACAGGGCGGAAAGGATAGATGTTTGTTAGAGAATTTTGGTGGGAGCGGTCTTCTGCAGATAAAGAAACAGAAATGTGCATATTAATTTAAAATCTTGTTTGGGTTTCAGAGAAGTACTGCCCTATTCAAATTCTATTTTCACTCCAATTCCAAACAAAAATGCCAATTCTTAATTCCATTAAATTATATTTATCCTGTAAAAATTTGAATTTTATACTTAAATATATAATATATTTGTAATGTAATTAATAGTAATATTTTTTTGGTGTAATTCAGGATTTTCTTTTTATCTATTTGTACTATAATTTATTTTAGTCATACGCAGTCTTAAGAAATAATTCATTGTCTTATACCATTTAAAAATGAAAGAGGGAGTCCGGACTGAAGAGGATATCCTCTGATTTTCGTGAGACCGAATAAGAATCCGAAAATAATGGAATGAGAAAAAGTATAAGAAAATAACGGAACAATAATAATTCAAAAATGGTTTTGCATGCATGCCTTCATTATTTATTTTCTGAATTAACAAATTATTAATTTATTTTTATAAATTAATAAATATATCAATTATTACAACTCATTGGTTATAAATATAGCTAATTAATTTGGTTCCCCAAGGAAATATTTTACATTGAATATTTATAAAATGTTTTTTTTTAATTTTTTTTAAAAAAAAAAGATAAATGAGTATTTAGGGAAGGAGAGGATTAATAAAAATGTGGATATTATGAAATTAGTTATAATGTATATACACTGCACGATTTGGGCTTATCAGCATCCTAAACACATGTTAATTAATATCATCCAATTAGGATAATTCTAATTGATTTGACAAAAATATTATATTTACATTGTAATTAGTGTATAATTAAAAAAAATAACAAATCACATTGTCAGTGTATCACACTTGCTTTATAATTTATTTGATTCAATTAAACTTGATTTGGATAAAAAAATTTCTATAAAATACTTACAAACATATAGTCAGAAAAGTACAACACAAATTTTAAAAACAAAATCAATTTATGATTAATATGAGCGAAAATGAAGGGTAATAATACATCAACAGTTAAAACGTTATATGTAAGGACCATTTAAAATAAATAAGTAATTCTATTAGTGTAAATATTTAAGGTTATAATTGGTATTTTAAAATTTAATTTTACGGCGTCATAAACTAAGAGATCGTGTCTTTTTGTTTTTTTTTTTAATATTCGTGTAATGAAAAGAAATATATTACGTAAAATGAATTAATTTTTAAACTTAAATTCAAATATTTGTATGGTTTTTTGTTCTTTTATTTCTCTGTCTTATTAGGAACAATACAAAAAACAAACATTCTGATCAGACTCAGAGAGACGTGAGGTAACCAAATGCGACCTGACGCAGTGGTAGACTGGTAGTGGAGTATTGGTACGGTCTGAGTTTGTATGATCAGGACCGTTCCTGCCTTTTTTTCATTGATTACTTCTCTAATCAAGTTCTATTACAATGCCAGTACTAGTTAAAAAAAAAAAAAAGAATTAATTCGTATAGGAGGGGAAAAAAAGAATATTTGAAATTATTATTATGCTTTTTAATAAAAAATAATTATATTTACATCTCATGAATTAGAGTCTATTTATGCATATTATTTTTATTTTTTGCGTAATTAAATAAATCATCACTGACAATTGAAAGTAATAATAATTTATGTAATAATGTTGATGTGCTGAATGGATGTACATGTACTTGTTTTAAAATCATGGATAGTTTGTGCAAATGATGTTGACGTGTTCAATAGATGGACATATAACTTTTCAAAATGTATGAGTGATCATGTATAAATATACTATCGATTAGGAGTGTAAATGTAATTATCCTTTTTAATAATTTGTGTTGCATGTAATAATTGGATGAATAGATGAATTTAAAAATGTAATTATCTCTTTTAATAATTTGTGTTGCATGTAATAATTGGATTAGTGGAGGGATTTAAGATAATTGGTTTGAATTTTACCCTTAATGAGAAGAAGGTATATATGGGAAATAAATAAATAAAATAAAATAGTTGTAATTACAATTACACCCTGCATCCAGAGGTAAAACTTACACAAATATGACCAAAACAATTTTTATATTAACATCTCTTAGGGGGTATAGTTGTAATTCTATAAAAAGTAGAGGATATTTATATATTTTAGCCTAATTTCAGGAGCTGTTAATATAATATAGGGATAATTGTACTCTCCTCCCTTGAGATTTTGTATAATTACTCGTAGATCCCATATGGTTTGAAGAATTACATCTAATACTCCTAAAGTTTGCTTCCATCTAATAAATAAGTAATAAGTCAATCTATGGTAAATACAAATTTTTGTGTTAATACCAGCAAATTCGATGAACTTTGATTTACAAAGTGACTTATTTGTTAGATGGAAGCAACTTCAGGGATGCTAAATATAATTTTTCAAACCATAGAGGATTTACGATAATTACATTAAATCTCAAAATGGAAGAAAGTGTAATTATCCATAAATAAAAATTGTTAATTTAGCTGATGAGAAAATGTAAAAGAGTTGTTTATTTTGTGATGATTCTAAGAGTTAGTGATACATATATATTGCACATATATTTTAAGGAAATTATTAAAAACAGTCAATTTCTCAAATTTAATATTATGAGAGTTTGGATGATTAATTGAGTTGTGATTGTTGGCATAATTAAAGAATAATTGGAGATATGGGCAGCCATATTTTCTTGAACTATGCGAATTATAAGTGCAACATTATCTAATTCTGTTCAACTACTGGATTATTGTTTAACCTTATCATTAATGAATGTTAATATTCATCCCAAAGTGTCCCCTCTATATAAATAATCAAATAATTTATTGGGATAATTGCACTTATCTCTCCTGAGTTTTGATATAAACACATAAATCCCTTGTAATTTGTGAAATTACGTACATTTAGCATCATTGATATTTGTTTTCGTCAAACAAATAAGTCGCTTTGTTAGTCAAAATTAATCAAATTTGATAATATTAACAAAAAAATCAGAAAAAAAAAGTCTATGTTAACCGTTGATTGGCTTATTACTTACTTATTGCAGGTCAAATAATTTTTTAAATGACCAAATTACCCTCAAATGTCTTCACGCACTAACGCATGTAAGGAGATATATATTCATTGTTATAAAGATAGTTTAGTTTGAAAAAATTGTTTGACCTACAATAAGTTAATAATTTATCAATCGAGTGTAGATATCAATTTTTGTGTTAATATCAGCAATTAAGTGAATTTTGACTAATAGAGGACTTATTTGTTAGACGAAAGCAAACCTCGAGTGCCAGATATAATTTTTCAAACCATAAAGGGCCTATGTGTAATTACACCAAATCTCAGGGGATGGGAGTATAATTATCCCTAATTTATTTATTATCTTCTTAGCTTAAACAAATTCTAATTTGGGATAATTACATTACACCATCAATTAGGGTTTTGAGAAATTATATTTAACACACCTTATGTTTGTTTTTATTTAACAAATAGATTTATTCATCAATTAAAATTTATGAACTTTGTTGTTATCAACAAAATAAATAATTGAATAAAAATTTTATATTTACCCTAATTGACTCATTACTGACTATTGAAGGTCAAACAAACCTTTTCTAGTCAAGCTATCATTATACATCTTTACACACTAATGCATGTGATCAGGAGGTACATCTTCATCCTTATAGAGGTAGTTTAATTGATCAGAAAATAATTCATTTGATCTACAATAAGTTTGTGCGTCAAAATGTAAATATGAATTTTCATTTAACTTTTTTGCTGATTTCAACAAATTTTATAAAATTTCCTAATAAATGAATCCATTTATTGAATGGAAACTAACATCATATGTACTATTTATAATTTTCTAAACTATACGGGTTTATGTGTAATAATATCAAATTTTATGATAGGGTGTATCTCTAAATCTTATTTCAATTTGAATATTTTGACTTGTTATAAGTTTTAATTAAGATATCTCTTAATTTTAGGATTGATTGATTCAAATTTGTTAAAAGGATTTGGAGGTGAAGGATTTAAAATCAATGTTCAACAAATTAGAATAAAAGAATTTGAAATTAAAACTATTCATACGATTTTAAAGAACTTATGAGTAGGTGAAATTCCATCAATCCAAATGCATATTCATTTGATGATTCAATTTGTGTTGCAAATCATCTTTTTCCACCATGGAATTGGAATTCCTCTCATAGTTAAGATTGATATTTTATGAACAAATTTCAAGATTATAAATTCAAATTTCATTAAATATGTTAAATAATTATTTTATTTCATTTGAATATTATAATTCGTTTTATAAAATTTTTGATATAATTATATATTGATGAACCCAATATATTGCTCAATTTATTAAAATATAATTTAATAATGTAATTGTCGTTTCTCAATATATATATATATATATATATATAGGAAAAAAAAATTGAGACAACAATAAATGGAAACTTGATACACTCACCTTATTGAGCCGGGCTTGGCCCTGATTAAGTTTCTAGACAAAAGAAATTTGGGCTTTGGGTTCGAGTGGAGTTTGATTGGAGTAGGCCCAACAAGCCTATCGAAAGCCTTGTTGCAAAGAGCAGGACTGAGGCAGCGACGGAGAAGATCGCTCTTTGCAAAACCCGCTGCGGAACTTCGGTTGATTTTTCAGCTACTCACAGCAAGTTCTAGAAGGTACCTGATTGTTTTCTTAATTGCTGTAGTTTCAAGTTCAATCAGAGTTCAAGTTCTTCAAATTTCTTGTATTTTTTTTCAAAGTTATTTGGATATTTATATATAGATGAACCAATGTGCAGATTTCAAGCTCCTCATCCTCGCAGTGGAAGTACTGTAATTATGTAAGTTGGAGTTCACAGTTCAGATGGTCGCGGTTGGAATTGTTCAATGGCATTTTTGGTTTTTCTGTTTGCTTTATGGTATTTACATTTAGGAGTTTATAATATTGTTGAATCAGCGGAACACGAGGGAATGAAAATGATTTACCCCTTTATCGTTTAGGATTAAATGCTGTATAGACATGGCTGATTCTCTCAGTTTGTTCGGAGAATATCTGTGCAGATAAAGGGCTAATAGAAGATTTTACCAGTAAAATTTAAACTTGGAGTATGATTTGAGTATGCCCCGTGTACGATCCTTTTTATTTAACTGATTCCAATGTGTGTTTCTGAATGTGATTCCCTTTTGCCATTACTTTATCATTCTTCGTATGTCCGTTGATGAATCTTTTCTTAACTGACCAAATGCATGTTTACGTGGGTAGTTTGATCTGATGTTTATCTTTGTATCAGCATCCTTGTAGAGGACCAGTAGTCGTTTATCTCATTTCCACTTTAAAGACCTTGCATTAACTGCATTTTGGGATTCTTTGGAATAATGTGTATCAGGACTTATTACAGGAGCAGCTGGTGCTTTTGGACCAAAAGAGATTTCTGGTGGCCAGAGAACTCCAGTCTCTGATGCTGTGATCGAGCAGAAGAATTGTGGAATCTGTGAAGCAAAGAATTGGAACCCAAGTCTCTTGGATGATGAGGCCACTGGTTCTGTTGTAAGTATACTCGGACAGGCTACATATCTTCCATGTATATTAGAGTGGCATTAACTGCAATGTGGTTAACTTTTAAAAAATTGGAGTGATTTTAGCATATCTATATGATGTTAGATTTTTTAGGATATCAAGTGACATGATTGAAATATTGGTCATGTTCTCTATAATCCGGATTATTTAGATGTGCTTCAACTATTTGGCAGTTACTTTGTAAAACTTTCATCAACCCTGCAAAATTTGTTGCTTTCTCCACATAAGCTTAATGAACTCTTATCAATGGTATAATTAGCCAATTCGTAATCACGCAAATTGGTTTGCTTTATACACCTACTATGAACAGAGATACTAACAAAGTGCATGATTACAGAGTACAGACAGCAAGAGAAAACAATTGAACATTAGAAGTTCCCAGCATAGTATCTACTGTTATTACAAATCCACCCACCCATGTTCAAGATTACAACATTAATGCATCACTAGCAATTCATTGGTACATAGTCACACACATCATGTTTCAACTATTCTTGTAAAGCTAACAACCACCTAGGAACTTCACTATCTGAACTGCGTTCAGGATAGGATCCAAACAAGGTTATCTGTTGGGAAGAAATGGCAAACAGGAGAAGCACCAGGTACCGTCTTCAGAACGTGAAATGAAACATGATTAGGATCCCAATGTGAGGTGTCCATGTGGCAAATGGCGGCAGCTTCCACTCTGCCACCATCCTCTCCAGCCAGCAAAACCTTGTAAAGCTTATTGTCACTAACTTGGCCATGACAGTAAAAAACCGCATAAGGATAAGGCAGTGTGTGGCAAGCCACTATCTTCTTAGCAAAAATTTCAGTTGGAGGTTCAGATATTGTGTAGTTCTGCAGAAGGGATATTGTATCAGAAAGGTAATTCGTGGTCAGAACTCTGACTTTGGAATTCAAACCAAAGATCTGACGAACAGAATCGAGCATGGATTCCAGAGACGTGGCGCAGAACTTGGTTTCGCCTTTGATCGGTGGGAATTCGCAGTGTTCAAGTGTGGTTTTCATGGCTTTGGCCTGTTTGGAGCCCTCAGGGAAGGAGAAAAGTTCAAGTATGTAAGGGAGTTGGGATGAAGAGAAAGGAATGACATCTGATTCCTGTCTTGACAGTAGATGGGGAGTGGCTGAAGGGTCTTTTGTGGGGAAGTAAATCGGCATCTTGTTCCCAACTTTGAGGTCATTGTGATGGAAGAACACATTGAGTTCAGGGTCCATGTGGGATAACGATGAATGATCATGCAATGTGTTGCCAGAATTTCCATCATCACTGGGTCGTAGTCGAAGATGGTTGTTCCAGTCACCATCATGTTTCATGCCAGGTACAAATTCCTCAAAATTCTTTTGATGCCCTTCAGTTGTTAGGAGACACTGCAAATGGTATCAAGTGTAAGAATTCATCTGAAATTTGTAGAAAAAAATTGATAGCCTGAATTCCATCAGCAGTAAAGTTTATGATATATTACCTTAAGCCCCAAAACTGAATACAGAAGGAAGATTAGAGGACTAATTCCAGAACCCATATCTTGTCTTCTTCAACCTCTTGAAAAGTTGAAAAACTCTGCCCACTGCTACTCTTTTGCTTCTGAAATAAGCCTTTTTCTATGTTAATTTCTCATGAACTTTTATTAAATAATTGATCAAATGGAAAGAGGGCACATGGCTACTTGCTTCAGGTAAACATTCTAGGCCGAAGACATGGAATCTGATTACAACTACATTGATTTTTCCGGAAACAGCTGATTGAATACAAAAAGATATAGTTAAGTGGACATTTTCTGTTGCTACATGATAATAACTAATAGTTGGTGTCCCTGTTGCTGAGTTGGAGAACTCAAGTAGTTATTCATAAACAGAAGAGAGTCTACTTTTTCCTCCTTATTTAAAACTCAAGATTCAGCCTCTTTCCTGCTACATGCCAGAGAGAGAGAGAGTCTCTGGAAAATGACAATTTTTTGCTTATGTCATTTAAACTAATCCAGTTTTCTGGAAAGTCAAACACATTATTTAATTATTTTAATGTGTAGTAGTCAAAAGATGAAGATCATGTAACAGTGCACATGGGCACATAGTCAGAAGATAAGCTTTGAGGACAGATTTTATTCCATGAAATCCAAGAAACTACAGCGACATCAGCTGACTCTATGTTCCTCCAAGATA
>NC_026154.1:16215963-16219968 GCF_000512975.1 Sesamum indicum
TCAGACTCTAAATTTTGAGACTCTATCCGTTTTTAGGACCTAGTTGGGATTTTCTATCACTTTTTGGTATGTAAGTGGTGAATGTCCCTTTTAAAAATTAAATTAATATATATTTTAAAAGTAGACTCGCATACCACACATGTGCAGGTGTGATACAAATATGGTACACCAAAGTGGGATATATCACTTTTCTCATGGGATAGACAAGCCTCAAGAAATCGACATGGTACATCATAATACGGGATTTATATCATATATGATGTTGATATTTGGAAGATCCACACTATACATGGTGTGAGGTTTGCGGTGGATTTCTTTGCATCGATGATAACATTAAATGGCTTCTAGAATCAGTTGGACTTGAAAGATCAACACCATATGTGATGCGAGCTCCAGATATCCTACACGATAAACGAATATTGTATAATAATTAATGTAGATTTTTATGAACAGATGAAGTTTTCGTATAAAAAGATTGTGACTAGTAAATGAACAATCATAGCTTTACTCTGAAAACACCCCACCAAATACCTTTATCCCAATGCAAATACAACACGAATATTTGCAGCATCCCTTTTTGACTGGAGATGTTACGTTCCCACCATAAAAAAACTCTATCCATCTCTGCTTTTGCGTAGATCTTCTTTCATTTTCCACAACATGATGGTGGCTGGTGGGGCTAAGTACTAACAAACAAAGCACCAGAGGCTGGCACGTACCACTCCACCAACACTCATTGGCTCAGATATATATATGCCTTTGACGAAATCTTGCACAGATTCTGTCTTTTTCTATTCATTTTGACAATGTGTGTGTGTGTGTGCTGCTGCCACTATCCATTCGTGTTTCAAAAAGGTTAGGAACGTCCAATTATTTTAAAGAAAAACCTGCTGGATGTCACATTGGCAGGTCAACTTTAGGGCTACAACATGGAACCTTTTCATAATATGTGTATGAAATTACATCTCTCTCCCCATATTTTCACATGTTCAATCAAAGTGATTTCAACTTTTAATAGTACTTGACTAGTACACTTGCACTCATTTAATCATGGTTTATCACCACCACAACTTTGAAAACTTTAGCATCAAGCTCAAGTCAAAAAACTACAACATTTGCATGGATCCACCTCCAACCTTTATATGCCACACTATTAAATAATATTTTTTATCTTATAATTTAGAATTTTTTTTACTTTTAGTTTAATTAATTATGAGATTCTAATTTTTGATCTCATAATACATTTTCATTATATATTTAAAGAAAAAGACCACGTGGTTGTTAAGTATATTGGATCAAACGTACTATTTTCTGAAAGTTATAGGATTAAAAATGTAAATTTTGTAACCAATGGGATCCAAAATATAAAAGTGCTAATACCTGTGCTAAGCACATGATATTTTTCGTTAAAATATCTATCAAAAAATGCTATGAGATTAAAAGTACTACTTCTTAGAAGTTAGTGAGAATTCCATAACCAATTAGGCCAAAATTAGAAAGACCTGAAATTACGGGATGAAAAATGTTATTCTCCCACCCACCCACACAACACTATGATTTGGAATAAATTTGTATACTAGGTATTTTTTAAAAAAAAATTATAAATCAATATAAATTTTTATGTGAACATTATATTTCTTTCAAATATACAAGTAACGAGCCCAAGCTATTATTGCGAAAATCGATGAATACAACCAACTCATTAAGAATTTCATCTTTTGATCAAAAACAAATCAGAGGTAGAATGCCACAAAGAGAAAGTATACCTAATAAAACAGAGGTTTTGATTAACGGTACATATTTTGCTAAACCACCCATAAGAATCATATTTTGACTTTTGGTACGTCGAATGAAGACGATAGCTCCACACAGGATAAACAAGGCTCTTTTCCATTGTAAAATTCTAGAATAACAAAGGCTACAAGGAAGCAGGGATAAAGGCATATAGTCTACTATAAGGCATAGATTAAGACGGAGAGGGCAGCAAGGTACACACCTTTTAATGGGTTAGGGTCAAGTGTGAATAATAATAATAAAAAGAACCCATTCCCTTCTTTTTTCCCCACTTAATTATAGAGTGGTAAAATATTTTTATTTATTTATTTTTGGTGATACCTTTAGTATCTATACTTAAATAAAAGTTTTAAGAAGATGAAACTGAGATCCAAACAAAGCCAAATTTTACTACGGCAGTGTGGGTATAGTGGATGGATACACTTTGTTCTCGTCTCTTCAGCTCATTGGGGCCAAGACAAAAGCTGCACATATATTCTTGCAGGAACATTAATTTGACTTTCGGTACCAAGATTCGTTTCTACACCAGTCCCGCCTACATTACATTGGATGTATGATTATTACATATTTGGGAAAATTATTTATTAAATTTGTCTGTTATTAATTTTAATATTTTAAATTTATTTATTTTAATTTTAATCCAATAGCTTTTAAAATTGCTTAACTTTAGTCATTTTGATCCAATTTCGTATAATTTCATTCCTACACAACTTTGAAGAGCAATTTTTCAGTTCGTATATATCCATTCATTTTGCATCTCGTAGTTAATACTCGCCTAAAATGATATAAGAGTGTAGATTTATTGAAAAAAAATATTTGTTTGTATTATACTTAGAACATTAAGATAGACTATTAGCTTTTATCATCAAAAGGGCTAAAGAATCATAAATTAGGTTAAACGACCAAATCCACGCAAAATTGATAGATAAAGTATTAAATCTAATATTGCCAAAGATAAAGGATCAAAATGAATTCAAATCAAAGTTAAGATGTATAAGACAATCATTCATACACATAATATACCAAAAAATATCCCTAACATCATACACATAATGAAATGGTGATACTCTATAATATTACATTTGTCTGGATACTTGCAAAACTGTTGACTTATTTTCTAAAATAATCATCAACACAAACCCTATTCTTTTCCCCCTACTTTGGCTGCAAATGGGGTAAGTTATAATTGCAAAATTAGGTATTTCTTACAAAGTGATGATTGTGGATTTCTTTTATGCATATAGGGGGGGCCCACATTACATCTGTATACGTTGTATCTCAACAAAAATAAGGACTTTTAGCAATGTTAATTTGTACTAAGATGTAGTTGACTATTAGTTTGTCAGGCTCCACACATAAACTAAACAACAACTAGTGGGCTTAATTTAAAAATAAAATAATAGAGAATATTAAAAAGGAGAGCTCTCATTGGCCACTCATTTCATCATATATAAATTTCCATAGATTAGGAAGCTAAATTTATAAAATATTATTTGGTTCAGAGGTCAAAGCATCAAGATACCACTTGGAGATATGATATTACTATTTTACCCTTTAGAGCATCATTGTATGTATGTATATATATCATCGTAATTAATTCATATGCAACAGTAGCAGCTACCACCAAAAGCTTTTCAATATTGCTTCAAAGTTCTAACTCAAATTGAATTTTACAGGATCTGAATCAATAATAAGACAAGTGTGGTATGATTGGTGTATAGTTTAGGAAAAATAATAAACTACACTTGCTTTATAATTAGTCAAACGTTTCTTGAACTGTAAACCAATCACATGACAAGTGTACTACTGTAGTTGTGAGGATTCTCAAAAGTTCACAGCCTCATAACGTGGGGTGTTGACTATTGAATGATAATCACCTCTCCTTGTTAATTAGCAACAAAATAATGTTTATATATGTAGATAAGCTTTGTTTCTTTATAAATAGCAGGTCAGAGGTTGTACAGTTCACACATTATAGTCGCAAACAAACATTATTTGTAGAAGACATGAAAATGAGATCATTACCTCTCTCACCCCTCTTCCTCCTCCTCCTCTCTCTTCTACTGGTAATGTTTTCCATCCCACTTTCTTGTTTTTGTATCGTACTATGTTATGTTACGTTGGTCGTTCTTCTCCTATCGTAATTATTTATTTATATATTTGGTTCTCTGCTTTATTCTTTGATGCATCAGTTCGCCTGTGTTGCTACGG
>NC_026154.1:16219978-16260384 GCF_000512975.1 Sesamum indicum
TGAACGGAACGGTGATGAGATGCCTAAAGCCATCACGGATCTTCTCCATCATGATCATCAGAGTTCTTCTGCCACCGATTTGAACACGGAAAGGGATCGTTTCATCAGGAATTTCGACACCAAGGCTAATGTTATAATATATCACAGCCACGATGATCATCATCATGATCATAATTCGAAAGATCAGAGGCGTCCGATGTGGATGGTCTGAAGTAAATAATGTAAGAACAAAAACTCGTGAACAATATTTACATTTTGTGTCCGAGGTTTGAACTTGAGCTTCATAATGCAATACTTTAGCAGTTCTTCCTCGCGTTTAAATTTGTTGAGGCTTCTGTGTTTATATATATATATATAGCTCTATATATTTTTACTGCCTTTATATATATATATATATATTATTTTGAATATCTAGTTTTTGAATTATGAGAATATTAATTAATTATTGTTGATTAATTGCCGCTAAAGCTCTAAATAAAATTGCGTTTATAGTCCAAAAGATCTTTTTCTCTTCTTATATATATGAATTAAGTATGAAAATATCAAAATAATCTCGATTATTCTAAAATATTAATATTAAATTATTTTTCTCTCCAACAGTTTAGTCTTTTAGATGAGATGGTCAATTTATTTCAGTTCCAGAATCAGGCCAAATTAAAAATCCTGAATTTGAATCTTATAGTCACCTATTTATAAGAAGAAAAAAAAAAATTTCACGTGCATCACAATGTAAATATGAATGCAAATGTGATATGATTCATAGTAGCTGACATTCTTTAGCCAGATCGATGTAAAAATAGGTCGAGGGTAAGGAGCAACAACAACTCTTATGCTGCATTTGAATTGAAGGATTTGAAATTCATAATTTCAAACACTTAATAACAAATTATTTGAATATATTTGGACTTTGGATAATTCTAAATGTAAAGGATTTGAAATCCTTTCTATTTTAATTTTGTACTAAGTTTTAATGAATATGGATGGATTTCAAATTCCTTTTAAATGGAGTTATTTGAAATCCTTTCTCAAAATTTTTCGTCAAATCCAAATACAACTTTATATTATTTGCGAAATATTTGTATGCAAAATATAACAAGTATACCTACATACAATTTTTATTTTATTTTTTTAATCTAAATCAGTTTGGTCGAATCAAATCAATCACACAACAAGTGTTATAGACTTGTCGATGACACTTATCATGCCAATAATTACTTTTCTTGAACTGCACATCAATCACACTATAAATATATTACACTTATTATAAAATTAATTTAAATATAACCAAATTCAATTTGTGTTAGAATTTTTGATACATACCTAAGGTAAGAAAAAGGACAAGTCGTGATGCAAACCTACACCTAATGTGGGCTGTTCTGTAGTGAAAATTAATGATGGGTTAGTTGTAAGGAGTTTCAAACTTTGAATTTGGACACTTACTTGAATCATTATGATAATCTGGTTGTTAGTGCTACAGTCCATAATTGTGTCTAATTTCTTTAAATTAAAATATTATTTTTATAAAGTATGATAAATGAAGTGTTTTATAATTTTAAAAAAATAGATAACTTATGAAAAATTTGAGATAAGTATGTGAACTTTAACAGATTTAAATAATAATTTAAAAAAAAAAAAAAAAAAACAAAAACACTGAGAGGTAGTTTTGTTAGAGGCCAATTAGTAATTAGCCCACATCTTATCCTATTAGAACAGGCCCAGCAGATCAGCCCAATCTGTGTTTGGGCTAATTAGTCCATGCAGGCCCAGATTCGTTCACTTGACAAGAAACGACATCGCGGAGCGCTTGTGGAATCCGCTGCGGCTGGACTTTCGTACAATATCACGTCGCGAGTTGTCTCACTCAGTAGTAAAAATATTTAAAAATGGATCAGGTTATTAATATAACGAAAATGGCAAACCAATATATAATATATTGACAGTTAAAAAATAATATGAATAATTTAAAATAAACAATTATATTAAAATAAATATTTAAATATTTAATTGATATTTTAAAATTTGGTGTTTCAATGTGACGAATTGCCATTGTGAGTGGCAATGTTTTTTGGTCGATCTACATGTGTTATGTCTTTATACCTTTTTGTTTTTAATTTGAAATAAATATAATGAAATTTAAATTAATTATGTAACAAGTATTTTATATTTAATTTTATTAATTATATAATATAAATAATCATATTTTATATTTTATTACTCAACTTACATAGAATATGGAGGGATGAAATGAGACAAATGAGTGAGTCTTTAAAACTCAGATTGTCAGTTTCTGTAGTTGTGCTCAGTCCACAGCAAACAATAGACAATACCAACCATTTGAATTACTGCAATAATAAATGATTAAGACAAGAACATCAACTGTCAATCAGATTTAGACATGATTATTGCTTATCAACAACATAATCACAACCCTCAATCTACCCAACTCTAAACTTATTGAATTTCATTCAATCTAAAGTTTAAATACATCTAATAAGATCAATAGCCTAAATTTATTTCAATCAAATCAAGAATTTAGATTAAAATTTTTTATATTTTACATTAAATATATTTATATAAAAATTTTAATTAAAAATATATGTACAATATATATATATATATAACAAAAATTATATATATATATATATATATATATAAAGAGAGAGAGGGGGGTTGAAGGGCGGGAGGCCAGCAATGGGAAGAGGGAAAGGGAAGGTTCAGTGATAGAATAGGGGGTATGAAAACGGGAGCGACGATGGGTTTTAGAGGAATGGATAAATGTATAATTATATTATTCTAAAAAAATCAATCAATCAATACATCAATATAATTTTTAATAATAATCATAACAATCAAATTTAAAAGATCCCCTTGAAAAGTATGAATTTTTTTAAAAAAATTTTAATAAAATTCATACAAATAGGGATAAATAATCACATATTCAGTAGGATCCGAATCCATAATCTCATACTTATCACGGGAGGCTCGTCATGCTTAATCACTATGCAACTAATATCTCGTTGGTTCTTCACGTGATAATTGTGGTAACAAAAATACCAAAAAATCTTCTTTAAATTGAAAATTTAAAATGATAGATTTTAATTTTTTTAAATGGAATTATTTAAATTGTTTCTCTAAGTTCTTCTTTTAAATAAAAATCCATCAATTCAGAATCACCCTAAAATTTTGAAATATCTAAATGAAAACAAAGTGTATCCCAAATCTTTATATTATATTAATTAAGCCTCCACCCATCATACTATAATTAATAACTAATGATTGTACTGAATTGTCATGAAAAACATGAACTTTTTCTCTATAAATAGCAACTAAACTTGTGCATTTGTAAGAATTCAAATCCATAAAGAGATTCCAATTTCTTCACTGAAAAGACTATCATGAGATCTCAATACATTCTAGTGGGGCTCTTCTCTCTTGCCTTGGTATGCATCACTCATCCCTCCCTCTTCAACTCTGCAAATCCATTTCATTATTCTTTTCTTCTCCCAAATGAAATTTAATTTAGATGACAAAATTAATATTTTTATGACAAAAGATGTCGTGAATTTGAATCCCATCAATATATGGGTATTAGTCTACTTTAAGATATATATATATATATATTCTGTATTTTTTTGTATAGCCTTTTATTGATTTCTTTTTTGCCGAACCTGAACAAATTATAAAATAAGTTTAATACGTTTATCATGTGATTAGTATATAATTTAGAAAAAAATAACAAATTTATCACACTTGTTCTGTCATTGATCTGGTTGGACCTCTGACTTAGAATTTTTCCTTTTTATGATGATATATACATATGTGTGTGGGTACTAATTATGAGTTGTTGTGAGGTGTAGTGTGTGAGTGCAAGAAAAGATCAAGGGGAATACTGGCAAGGTGTAGTGAAGGATGAGGCAATGGCTGTATTAGTTGAAGGCCTTGTGGATGCGAGTAAAGTTACTTCTCATGTCCACACCAAGAAGAGTGAGTGTTCAGGCTTTCATGCCAAACCCGAGCACAAGCACTCTTTCGTCAAAGACTTTGAGCCGAGGCCAAGTGCCACAGCTTATGTCGATGCTGTCAAGCAGACACATGAGAACTCTTTTGTGAGAACATTTGAGCCAAGGCCTAGTGCAACTGCTTATGCTAATGATCTCAACCCTAAAGATGAGAAATCTTACAAGAATGACTTTGAACCAAGACCAAATGTTTCAGCCTACAACGATGATGTGAAACCGGAAGATGAAAAGTCTTTTGTTAAGGACTTTGAGCCGAGACCTAATGTCTCTGCCTACAACGATGATGTCAAACCGGAAGATGAAAAGTCTTTTGTTAAGGACTTTGAGCCGAGACCTAATGTTTCTGCCTATAACGATGATGTCAAACCGGAAGATGAAAAGTCTTTTGTTAAGGACTTTGAGCCGAGACCTAATGTCTCTGCCTACAATGATGATGTCAAACCAGAAAACAAGAAATCTTTTGTTAAGGATTTCGAGCCGAGGCCTAATGTTTCAGCCTATAATGATGATGTCAAATCAGAAGACAAGAAATCTTTTGTTAAGGATTTTGAGCCGAGACCTAACGTCTCATCCTACAATGATGATGCTGTTGGTGTGGGGGCAGAGAAGGCCTTCGACAGAGATTTCGAGCCCCAGCCAAATGTTTCAGTTTATGAGCAGTAGAAAGTGAGTGTGAAATGCAATAGCTGCATTTGATGAATAAAGTTGGGTATGTTGTCTGTCTATGTATAATACTTGAAACTGTCCAACTCTGAGTTACTTCAAATTGTAATGTGAAAGTTTATGCATTCCACTTAATACAACTATTGTATGGCCTGAAATCTGTATCTAATCCAACTAAAATTTTAATAAAATATAGGCAGTCCAAAAATAAGAATTTGGAGGAAAACCCACACACACACACAGTGCAACAATCAAGTTTCAAAGTTTAGAGTAAAAGATTATGATTATACACTAATATTAGGATAAGCATTAACAAAAAGGGTAAATCATAACAGTACGTTTTTTTTTTTTTTAGATTTGACATGATTATGAAAGTCCATTATTATTTGAAAAATTACAAATATCCCCTGATATTTAATGAAATTATATATGTACTCCCTAGATGGGGCATAAAATTGTCAATTTTATTCTTACTAAAAAAAATTGTAAAAAAAGTAGATGGACTGGATGAAAATTTTTAAAAAAAATATAAAAAAACTTATTCACTTAATTCATAAAAAAATAAATAAAATTATAGTTCTTAAACCGTAAGGACATTTTAGTCAGTTCGACACAAGAAATAAATGAAAACCTAACAGATTGGACTAATTGTTAGAAGGCCATTAAAATCATACGTATAAATAAATTTTTCAAACAAGGAGTGAGTATTCATTATGTCAAATCTCAGGAGCGATTGTAATTTACCCTAACAAAATTATGATATATGGATATTTGGATAAATATATCAACAAATTTCCATCTAACCATGTTTTTATTTTCCTTTTTTTTGAACCTTTGTAAATTGATTTTAAAAAAATGCTTTAAAATCCAATTTAGTGAAGCTCATGACGAAATTACGTAAACAGAGTATCTCGACTCGAGTCTCGAATTTTATAATTTTCAACCGGATAGATATATGATCTGATTTCGCATTTAATATTATCTATGAAATTAATTAATGGGGGTTGGAAGCATCATTATCAATGTAATTTTAAAAAAATTACATTTAATATCTCTGAAGTTTGTTTCTATCTAACAAATAAGTCCCTCGTTGATAAAAAATCATTGAATTTGCTGATATTAACAAAAAAAGGCTGAATAAGAATTGATATTTACCCTCAATTTGACTTATTATTAACGTATTGCAGGTCAATAATTTTTTTCGAATTAAAATACTCATATAACGGTGAAAATATATCTCTTCACATGCATTAATGCGTAAAAGACGTATGAGAAAAATTTGATAATAAATATATTTATTTAACCTGCAATAAGTTAGTAATAAGTCAATCCATGGTAAATATACATTTTCTTTTTGATATTTTTGTTAATATAAGCAAATTTAATGAATTTTGACAATCGGGAGAACTTATTTATTAGATGAAAACAAAAACTTTAAGAGTACTAAATATAATTTTTTAAATCATAAAAAAATTTATATATAATTATATAAAATTTCAAAAGAGGGGAGTGTAATTATGTGTATCCCATATATTAATCATAATTTCCCTTTGTGATATATAAATGCATAAAATTGCCAATGGGGCGTGTGTGTGTGTGTAACAACCAACTGGCAAACAAGGGCTCCTCTTTGGATGATATTGCAGTATAAAGAAACCATGAATCTTGAGACATCAACTTGCAGTATTTTTTATTTTCTTTTGATTTGGTATTTTTTTAATATATATATATATATATATATTTAGAGTAGAATACAACGGATTTTTATGGAATTTTTTCATAATTATAGATGCATTTATATTATTTAGAAATTATGAATATCTCTTCAGATAGGGATGTAATTGCAATAAAATATAATTCTTGAATTACAATTATTGGGTATAAAATATTTAACTTGCCCAACTCACATAATCACGATTAGATAAATTGGATTGGAACTATGAGTTCCACCCATATTGCCACCCCTACTCTTATCCCATACAATAAAGTAACAAGGCCCAAGGGTTTAAGGTACTTAAAAAGTAAGGATAAATTTCATTAAGACCTCCTAAAATTATGCCAAATTACAAAAATATCCCTATATTTGACAAAATTATAACTCCACCCCCTGAAGGATGTTAGTATAATGTTTTTCAAAAAATGTTTTGTATAAATTTTATCTTTGAATATAGGGTATAGTTATACTTACAACTATAACTACAAAGAGTGTAGCTATAATTTTATAAAAAAAAAAAATGTACATTTTGACTTAAACTCAGAAGTATCAATGTAATTTACCCTTAAAGTAATGACTAATAAACTGCTTACCGAAGAATACTTGCAATTTTGTCAAATACTCAAATGAAAACAGTAGAGTATACATTGAAAGTGACCAAGCAAGCAAGTTCAACCAACAAGGACATGAATACGGTCCATAATACACACATTACTAGTATACAAATGTGAACTTAGAACAACATGGAGAACACAAGAATAATCAATTGTTTCTTGGTGCATCCCAGCAACTTTCCAATCATATAACTCTGTTCAACATTCGCATCCAGTTGACCTTTGCTGACTGCTGCTACCCACGTCGATTGTGTCGGGCAGGTATCTTCGCCAACATCAATAATGTCCCCAAGAAGAAAATGTCATAATCAAGAATTAGAGATTAGTGAAATATGAACTACCACAGTATCTATGGTGTTAATATGCATCTCAAACTTCAAGTGGAACTTCTTTATTCTCACTTTGCCTTGCCTGTTAACTATCAAAATCAACTTTAAAACAATACAAATGCAGAATTATATGATAGACATGCAAAATGACACAGTAGAGTGCCAGCATTATAAGCAACTAGATAGAGTATAGTTACGGTACAGATAATATACACATAACTATGACAAAGATCATAAAGGGGGTTACTCACATTTCTTCTTCTTCTCCACTCTTCAAGGCATTCTTTGCAATAACCTGAAATGCTTCCTCAACATTGGTACCTTCCTTGGCAGAGGTCTCAAAGTAAGGAATATTCCCCTTTGAGGCACACCAAGCCCGAGCCTTTTTCTCAGATACCTATGCAAACACAAACAAAGTGAAACAACATTCGTCAATCTCAAAGATAAGTTTACACCTTCAAGAACCAAAAATTGTGGTGAGCAACATGTAATACAACTAATATATATGCCACTGGGCCATGACCACCCCATCAACATATAACCCTCTGACACCATATTGCCCCAATTACAAGTATGACATCCCATCCTCATTGATAGGAAGGAGCTAGGTCAACAGATATAAAGGCTGAATTTCTAGAAGGCTGAAATACAACTATCATTTGTCAATTCATGTGTGGTACTGACAAATACATGTATATGATACAAACAAAAATTTCTATTCAAACATTGAGTAGATATGAAATCCAGATGGACAGTCCACAAGCTACACCCCAACCTTATTTGATTTATGAATGAAAATTTAGAGTTACAGAAAACATGAACTCAAACAAATAATAAAAAATTTATTTGTAAACATACTGTTGAAAATTTTGAATTTCAAAGTACAGGAAAAAATAAGGAAATCAAAACAAAGACATAAGAATAACAAATATTAGTAGACATATAGTGGTTACTTGCTATTTTACCAGACCAAAAATAAAAAAACACAATAATGGTATTGCTTTCACATTCCTTTAATTACTTGGACACCAGTAGAGATGGGTGATACCACTGTCTAATACCATACAGACCCCTTTATAGTAGCGCCACTGAATCATATGGAAGATAAGCCTTTTTTCCTTAATTTGTTTTGGTCGGTGTGTGTGTATAACTTTGTGCATGTCCTTTTCTTTGGGTGTAGGGGTGGAAGAACAAGATAGAAAAGACAAGTATGGAAGTGCACAAAGAAAGAGAGAGAGAGAGAGAGAGAGAGAGAGAGAGAGAGAGGAGATTAGATTACCACTCTACTATTTCCACCATCCACATCAACCTTGTTGCCAATCACAACAAATGGAAAATTTTCAGGATCTGATGGGCTAGCCTGCAGAAAAATTCCTCTTTCATTAGTTATTTTGCATTTTTCCAATTATGTGATAGAAAATAGAAAACACATAAGGATGACATGATCCTTTGTTCACTCAAAATGTCACCCACGGCAACCATTTATATTAAGCAACAGGCAACAGAATTCTAGGGGTTCAACCGAAACACTTGACAAGAAGTCTGCAAAATTTCAAGTTATGCTAACACATGAAAAACCCTGGTCCTTTGACCAAAATTACACTCCTGTCCCTCACAGAAGAACAGAACAGAAAAAGTCGGAGTTCAGTAAACCAATATTTTTGCCATTATCTGGGCAATAGGCATCATATATTATTCATACAGGATAACGAGGGGTTTGTAAATATTTTTATCATAAACAAAGCCAGATAAAATCTACTATCTTGTTGAAATAGATAAGAAAAAATGGCAAAAAAAATATCATGCTTATTTCAATTTGAGGGGAAAAAATAAAAACATAAATTGAACGGAGACATTCAAGACAAAAAAGTAAAATACACACCTGGATTAGGAACTCTTCTCTCCAATTGTTGAGATTGTCAAATGATTTCATCACATTGACATCATAGACAAGAACACAGCAATCAGCACCACGGTAGAAAGCAACCCCAAGACTTTGAAATCTTTCTTGGCCAGCAGTATCCCATATCTAATCAACCAAAGACTCATCTGAGGGCATGAGAAGCCCAAATATCGTACAAGTTCATGAGAAATACAACTAGAAACTAAGTCATTGACCTGAGTCGCTGGTGCATTAGAGGCGAACATAAATTTCATGTGTCATATGAGAAAATTGTGGAGCTCCCATTGAAGAATCCATAGAAAAAGCGAGCATTAAAGGGTTTCATTTTATCAAGAATCAGTTTTAACCCAAAAGGCCAAGCTTCCAGAGGGAAGAACAATTCCAAATGCAATAATTGTAGGTCACAGGGCTCGTGTTAACTATTGACAGCAACATTCCCATAAACTTCATTTGTTACTATTTCTTTAGTTACAAGAAGCAGAATTTAATTTTATGATGATGAAACAAATACCTCCCAGACTGACCTGTAAAGTGAAAAGGCGATCCTCAAACTGCACTTCCTTTGTCAGGAAATCCGCCCCAATTGTCGCCTTGTATTGGTTGCTAAACTTCTTATTTACATATCTTTAACAAACAGATCAAAGAAATATCAAACTTGTATCTAATTTTCATAATAGTAATCTACCTAAAGCTGAGCAATTATTTGAACAAATGAATGCGACTGAGGATACTGATTCATCAAGGAGGTCTTCCCCACCCTGAAAATCACAAACAAGACACATTTACCAAACACTCGTCAATCAAATGCAAGAAAGTTGTAAACAAACTTACATATGAAACAACAGGCTATGTATGGACCAGAATTGTAGTTTGCGAAACGCTAAACCACTTAATCCTAAAGGATAGCACGAAATAAATGCTTGTACAGTGTATAAACATAATTTTGCAATGCAATTTTGGTAAGTTGAACATTACTTCATCCCCCTTCTTCTTTGATGGTCCTACTTTCCAAGCACTTGCAAATTTGATACTCAATTTATTAGAGAGAAAATTCAACGAATTCCATGTTCTACAGAATTCACAAATCCCACCGGGTACACTAGAGTTCAGATCAGCCAGAATTGAATCCGTAAAACACCAAAACATAAAAAACTTGTGCCTCTAAACCTAGAAACTAAAGATCCACATTCAAACAAATCGAAAACTAAATATTCCATATAAAATCCGGTTTATTAACAAACAGAAAGAAGAAAAACTGACCCGCTATCGCCGAGGATGATAACCTTAAGGAGAGCTCTTCTGCGGGACGGCATCCTTTTCGGGTCCGGGTTGGGTAGTTGACCCGATCTCAGATTCCTCGACTGCGAAAAGCACAAAGGCGCCGGGCTTTCTCTCTCTCTCTCTCTCTCTCTCTACCTGTTCCCACAGAGGCGATCGAATTTGAGTTTCTGGACTTTGATTCGATTCCGATGCTCTTTCTCTCTCTATTTTCCTTTCGTTTCAACCGTTTCTCTCTCTAGACAGCATGGCAACGGATGTTTCTAGCTGGCGACTTGCTCTATTTTCTGTTCCCATCTGCACAAGTTCGTCCTGCTGGATTATTCTCTTTTTTAGTAATTTCTTTTTTTTAATTAAATCATATAATAAATAAATTATATTTATCATATAATTAATAAAAATAATTAATTATATAACACTTACAATAATCACAATAATTTTTAAGTTAATTCTTAAAAAATGTAAATAATTTTACAATATACATAAAATATCAATCGATGTTTGAATAACTAATTCTCGGAAAAAAAATTGTTCGTAAAAATAATTATCATTCTAAATGATAATATTATTTAAGAAAAAATAATTTTCAATGGCAGTTGCAAATCGAATAATCTGAATGAATTATAAAATTTATAAAGAAAAGAATTCTTAAATGTGGAATTAATAAATTATTTTCCAATCCTCTTTCCGAATTTTGTGGTGTTGGATTTTTTGAATGGTTATAATGTCTTCATATATAGTCTTGTAGTGTAATTATTCGAAAATATATCTTATATTTTTGGTCTTTCTTTTTCTTTTTAATTTTAACAAATTTAAATTTATTTATAGGTCCAAAATCATTGACACTTATTTGTTGCCTACTTTAATATATGTCAATGTCAATAAAACATTTTTGTCAAATATTTTCTTCTACAATAAATCATAGAAAAAATTAGAAATATAACTCTACTTATTTTAATTGGATTTTAATTTTATTTATTTAATATACATACATATATATTATATATTTGTACACACGACTTATATATTAAATAAAAATAAAATAAAATATGATTTAAAATAGAAAATTCAATTCTCCAATTAATTATTTTTCACTATATATATTTTATCGATTAAATAAGAATGGATCGAGGAGAATACAAGGTAGGATTCCTCCACCATAGCTTAAAAATGGCAACATTTTCGGTTGAAATATTGATGAAAATATTTAGCAGGAACACGAAAAAAGGGGGACGATAATGACATCTGTTAGGCCATTAATCTCAACGAGTTGGTCTAGTTAAGCATGACCGTTTACTCAATTCTTAAACATAATTGACCATATGTGGACGTCCCAAAAAAAGCAAAAATATCTACGGGGTTGTAATAAAATCAAATATTATTTCAATCCAAAAACAAAAAAGAAAAGAAAAAAACTAAAAATAGAAACCTCAGTTTAGTTTCCTTCTTTATAGGAGAATCATGGGATTAGGGCAATAGTTTCTTACGTTGAAACTATTATCATGCACTGTCTGTTTTTCCTCCTCATTTGAGAATCATCCCTGCCCTTTCTCCTAAAGGTATCATCATCATCTCCTCTTCTTCTCTCCTATTTTCTCCCTCATTTCCACCTCCCTCTTTGCTCCTGTATCATTACATATTTGTTGTGAGAGTACACACACTTATACATATATATATATATATAGTACAGTTTTTTAGCTATTTGAAAAGGAAAAAAAAAAAGGTTATTTATTATATTTGATTCATTTTTATATCGTTTTAAATTAATAATTATAAGAACGGAAAATATAGACGTATATACGTATGTATTGGGATCGTATTTGGATGCAGTTGGATTTTTTTTTATTTTAAATTGCTGGATGGATTTATATTTGAGTGTGTTGATGCATGTTGTATGATTGATGACTATTATTGTTATTTTTTTCATATGAAATGCATGGTAATTTGACTAATAACAGAAGGTAATTGAGGGGAGGTTGTTGAATGTTGTTACAACTTACGTGCAGGGTGATTTCTTGGGAGAGCGGCGGGGTGTTCGTGTATTGATTTGACAGTAGATCGATCGGGGTCGTATACATAGAGTATTGTCAAAAATGTCGTCGACGGATGGTTCTTTAGATTCTTCCTCTTCCTCGTCGGAATCTTCGCCGCCCCCGCCTTCCTCTACCTCGTCGGATTCTTCGCCGCCGCCGCCGCCTTCCTCGTCCGAGGCTTCACCAGTGCCGCCGGCGTCTGACGCATTGTCGGATGGTTCGTCGTCGACGCCTCCTTCACCTGACAGCTCATCAGATTCATCATCATCACCAGCTCCCAACTCACCATCACCAGATTCAGATTCCACACCTCCGCATTCAAAAAGCTCACCAGGGTCTAGCGACCACGACGGATCTTCAATATCACCACCAGCGTCGGAAAGGTCTGGCTCACATCATCATGGGGGTTCGGGCTCGACGCTGTCTCCGCCGGCTGATAAGGCGCTCCCTTCTGGGCGCCACAATGAACCGGCGATTAATAGCGATAAAGCTATTATAGCAGGAGCAGTCGCAGGGGTATTATTACTGCTCATAATTTTCATCGTTGCGTTGGTTTGCTGCATTAGAAGCAAGAAGCGCCGGCGTCAGCGTAATAATGGTTACTATGGAGACAACCCTCGTGGAAATCCAAGTACGTCACCCAATATCAAAATTCTTATTCAAATTATATTTTATCTGAAAAAAATTAATCACAAAATATGTGTTATCTTCATTCTCTAATTAAGAAATATTCTTATTTAAAATTGATCAAACCAAATAAATTATTTGATATTTTTTTTAATTGTATATCAATTATAGGATAAGTGTATTATACTTACATATAATTGATTCAAATTCGATCAAATTCAATTTTTATTAAAATTTTTCATTTGCTAAAAACAAACATAGAAAAAGAAACTACTCTATGTCCATGTGATTAATTTATATATTCATTTTTAGAGATTTCTTTATGAAAAAAGAAAGCATTGCTGATTTTCTTTTTTCAATTGATAATTGCTTTTTTATCCACAGACGGACCAAATGGGATGGGTGGTGGCGGCCAACCCCCAGGTGGGCATTTTTTTTATCGAGAGCATCATTTTTTTTTTATAAAATAATTAATATAATTAAAATTAAAGTAGTTGGTTAAAATTTTAAAGATAAATTAAAAGATTCTTTTAATATTTAAATACATTTTTAATTATGTAATTATAAATTTTTGATATTTTAATTCTATATCTTTTTTAATTTCTTGATTGAAGGACAAATTTTGTCAAAAAAATTTAAAATTGATGGAAAAGCGAAATATGCAAGCCAGCGTCATTTAAAATTTGAGGCTTTTGACCTTATTTGTTGTTTGTTGACATGATGTAGAGCTTTTGTCAGGAAAAAAAAAAATAACATGGTATAAGTTGTCACGTCGAATCTGGTAATATGAAATTGGAGGGAAATTTGCTAGCCAATTTTAGATTTTTGGGTTAAATGTTAAAAATGTATATAAATTTTTTTTACAATTCTGACAAAATAAAAGATTAAATTAATGCAAAAAATATATATAGTTACTGAACTAAAAATGCATTAAACCTTTTCTCAAAAAGTTTAGAATTTTACAATATTTTATTTTTCTACAAACTCTAGAACAGAAGATTTATCCAAGTTTTCAAACATTTTATAAAATTAGTTTAAAGAACTTATGATTTCATCCAAACACGTCCTAGGATTCTGCCGCTTCTGATTAAACTGAATAAAACAATGGAGGATGCGTTTTGATGCAGGTTACTACAACAACTGGCAGAACAATGGATACCCTGACGGCATGATGAAACTACCGCGGCCTCCTAGCAATGCTGGAGTGAGCTCCGAGCATGGCTGGATGGCAGGACCACCTCCACCTCCACCGATGATGAGCGGTGAGATGATGAGCTCCGGATTTTCTGGGCAGCATGGGCCTCCGATGCCGCCCCCACACCCAGCTATGGCCATCGGCTTCAACCAGAGCAACTTCACCTACAATGATTTGGCTATGGCAACTAGTAACTTCTCACAAGCAAACCTACTCGGGCAAGGAGGATTCGGATACGTTTACAAGGGAGTGCTGCACAATGGGAAAGAAGTTGCTGTGAAGAGCTTGAAAGCCAACAGCGGGCAGGGCGAGCGTGAGTTCCAAGCTGAGGTTGATATCATTAGTCGAGTTCATCATCGCCACTTGGTTTCCTTGGTTGGTTATTGCATTGCCGGATCTCAAAGGTTGTTAGTCTATGAGTTCGTGTCCAACGGAACCCTCGAGTATCACCTTTACGGTAATATTAAATTCTTACCAAAATCACGTCTGTTGTTCAAATAGACATTTTGAACTGAATTATGTAATGAACCTACTATTCTAATATCTCTCATTTACTATGTTTCATGTAGCAAAGGGTCGCCCACCTATGGATTGGCCTAGTAGGCTTAAAATTGCTTTGGGATCAGCCAAAGGATTTGCTTACCTTCATGAAGATTGTCATCCTCGCATTATCCACAGAGATATTAAAGCTGCTAATATTTTGCTTGATGAAAATTTTGAGGCGAAGGTAAAACACACATTTATAATCATTTTTCTTTTAATTTTATACTGATCACACGACAAATATATTATACATGACATATAATTAGTTTAGATTTGGTCAAACCCAATTCTGAATTAGAATTTACTATTCATACAATACAATGCACCATCCCTCTATCTCACATAGACAGAGTATAAAAAATAATTGTGTTGTTCTATTTTTCTTACTCTGAATTCATTCGAGTTTATTATATTCTAAAAAGTTACACTTATTGCAGGTGGCTGATTTTGGATTAGCTAAGCTTTCTTCGGACACCAACACCCATGTTTCGACTAGGATCATGGGGACATTTGGGTATGAACAACCAATATCTTTTTATTACTTGCAATTCTCACGGAATTAAACGAGGCATACTTAGTCAAATCAATTGCATTACATTCTAAACGAATGATCAATCACTGCGATAAATATAGCATGATTAATTTGATCTGATCAAATTTAAATAATGAACTTAGTTTAATTATTTTTTTAAAAAAATTAACGATCTGTCAAACGTAGGACAACTATTGATTAATCAACTTGGTATGCAGGTACTTGGCTCCCGAGTATGCATCAAGTGGGAAACTAACTGAGAAATCCGACGTATACTCATTCGGAATCGTGCTTTTGGAGCTTATAACCGGACGACGCCCTATTGATGTTAGCAGGGACGACGATGACGATACCTTAGTTGACTGGGTAAAAATCTTATTTTCTTTCCAAATTACATATCCTTAGAGGTGGTTAAAAATTAAATTTTGAGCAATCTCTTTTGATTAATACATGTGCACAGGCTAGGCCTATTTTGATGAGAGTTGTAGAGGGAGGAAGCTATGAAGAGTTAGTGGATCCAAAGCTAGAGAACAACTACGATCCCCAGGAGATGCTCCGTATGGTCACTTGTGCTGCCGCCTGTATTAGGCAATCTGCCAGGAGACGCCCTAAGATGAGCAAGGTATATATAATACGCGATTTATCACTTTTTTCTGAATTATGCCCCAAATTACACTACAAATATATTACACTTGGCATGTAATTAAATAAAATGCAGCTAAACCCAATTTTGGGTAGAATTTCCCATACTACCGCTACTCTTACTCAACATTAAAAGCCATAGCATGATCATGATGATGGTTGTTTGTGTATGTACAGATTGTGCGTGCCCTTGAGGGGGACGTCTCGCTAGACGATCTAAATGAGGGGACAAAGCCAGGGCATAGCGCAGTGCTGAGCACGAGCGGCAGCTCCCTTTCCGAATTGAACAAACTCAGGAAGGCCACTGGATTGTCCAGCCAAGAGTTCAGCAGCGGCGAGCATGGCCAAACGGGTGAATTTGTTAACAACAGCAGTGAACTTGGCCGGCCCAACCCCGCTAACCGCCCTTGAATATTCTTGAACCCAAAAAAAGAAAAATCACGTCCACGCTAGCAATAAAAAATGCAAATCATCATTATAATATATATGCCTACTTATCTAGGATGGTCGTCGTGAACATGATGATGAAATGCAAGTTATTTGTAGTTTCTACAGTTTTAAATAAAGTTTTGAACACATTATTGTATTTTTTTTTAATGATGTTTTCTTGGGGTTTGATTCTTACTCAATAAGTGAATAGTGTGTAATATGTTTTAGTTTGATGTGTTGGAGATTTTGGGAGGCATTGGGAAAATTTGTTTGGCTATATAGGAAATCGATTAATTATTAGGGTTTATGTTTTTATTGTAATTGAATCAGTGTACTTTAATTAACAATGGAAGTTATGCACTATGTACATTCTGAACATATATAAGTATGTACATATATACATTTGTATATGGAGTAAAGTATAACTGCATTTAGATATATCAGCCATTTCTGTTCATTTCCCACCATTGCATTTTCTTTCTTTCACGAACGAATCCATCTTATCAAACATCATTTTCCGAGCAAGGCATGAGCTACTCCCATCTAGCCAATCTTCGGTTTGAGTCTTCATCGATCGGGTGGATCTATATGCTCCGGGGTGGTGAGACGAGGTGTAGCGCAGTCTGGTCAGCGCATCTGTTTTGGGTACAGAGGGCCATAGGTTCGAATCGGACTTCTCTGCAAGTGGTTCGTACAGGTCCTTCCCGTACAGGTAGGCCTCCATCTGCATACGCCAAAACCCAAAGTCGGAACCATTGAACCGTTCGACTGGAAACTTTCCCTCCATCTTAACTCCTTGAACCAGGCTCTTGATACCAGTTGTTAGGAAATGGATCGGGTTAAGATGGATAACAGGTGGAATATGAAGGCGATAAAAGACACACGAATTTGTTAACCCAGTTTGGATATAAATCCTACGTCTGGGGGCGATACCAAGCCAGGAGAAAACACTCAAAGAGGAGGAAAATTGAGGAGTACAACACACACACACTTGTATGCAAGTCTTCACCACACGTGAAAGACAACACTCACCCTCGTCTCAACTCTTTCTTTTCTCTCTACTCTATTCTACTTTGCTCTATGAAACAATGCTAATAAGAGTAGTATATATAGCCATGACTTATCCTTTTTCCAACTCAACTTGGGAATTCTAAGTTGAATCAGGTTATCCTTTTCTTCTTCAAATCAATCTTCACAACTTAACACTGTCTTGATTTTCATCTCCATTCTTTCTGAGAGAACTGGATCGACCGGGAAAGAAAGTCTCTTTTACACCGAATCCTCTCTGGGGAATGAGTTGGCCCGGTAGCTGTAGCAAAAGAAGAAAGCGTAGAGGCGAATGTTGTCGATACGAGTGAATAGGTAGGGCCCAAACCCAGGCTAAACTAAATACATCCACGGGTGAACCATCGTTGGAAAGTCTTTATAATATTAAAGAAGATCTGGACCGCCCCCTACTACTGCTGTGCAGCCTTTCCTCGGGTTCGTAGAGTCGTGTTTCCCGTTTACCCACAACGGAGGAGCCGCCCCCACCAGGCAGGCGGCCACGGGTCATAACGCACTCTTTGCACAACAAATCCAATTTGAAGTACAGAAGGGTTTGAAGCAAAGGCAGATTAGAGTCAGAAAGGTTGATAAATTTGAATTTGAAAAAATGATTTTGAATTATTCATATAAGAAGAATTTAAAATTTAGTGTACATTGTATTAATACACCCTAAGGATAGGTCAAAATACCCAAATACCCCACATCTTTTATCCAATTACAACAACACCCCGTGAGAGGTGTTGGTGTAATGTTTACAATGGCGTTTGTATAAGCTTTTTCTCTAAATAGGGGGTGAAGTTGTATTTATAATTATAATATCATGGGGTGTAGTTGTAATTTTATAAATTAGAATGAATTCCTATGAATTTATTTAATTTTTTTTTAAAAAAAGAAGGTTATACCATTTTTAAAGTATCCACCCCATATCAATTATCCTTCTAAAGTATTAAATCCTTAAAAGAAAACCCTGATTTTTAATTTTTAAGTTTGAAAAGTCCATTTTACCATTACCAAAATTATTTTGTGAAAAATAAATAAGTAAATAAATAAATAAAATTTTAAAATATCAAAACTATTATTTGTCAAAGCTTTGTCTAATTCTAATTTTAGTTGTTCATCGAACTCTTTTTATTTTTATAATCTAAAGTAATTGGAGCTCATTTTATTTTAGTTTCACTTATTTGTCAAATTAAATTAAAAATAAATTTATACATGCATATAATTACCATATATATAAATATGTATTAATTTTATATTTTTTATTAGTTCATCCGACCTTTTAGTTTTATTAATTGGATAATTTTTTAAGTAAATATATATATATATATATGTATGTATAAATTTATTTTTAATTTTATTTGACAAACAATTGAAACTAAACTAAAATGAGCTTCAAGTATTTTAGAATTATGAAAATAAAAAGAGCTTGATAAATAAATGAAATTAGAATTAGAAAAAATTTCGACATAGGGTGATTTTGCCTTTGAGAAATCTCTTTAAAAAAAATTCAGAAAATAATTTTTGTAAGAGCACAATGGACTTTTTTATACTTCAAATTAAAAAATTGGGGGGTTTTTTAAAAGTTTTAATACTTTAATGGGTAATTGATACGGGTAGTAATTATATTTAATCCAAAAAAAAAAAAAAGAAATATGAGGTGATTTCCGGTTCAATTACCTTATATACTCCTCCGGTCCGCCCCACTTGACCGTTTAGTCGCCCGATAGTTATTAACCCAATAAGAAAGTTCAGTTGTGCGTAGTGTGTCTGGGGAGAAGGGAAGGAGAGAGATCCGCACTCCCACTCTACTCGTTCCTGCGCGTAAATATATAAGTACATAGAACAATACTGTTTTCGGAGATCTGCTAATTCTCCTCGTCTACACTTATATTTAGATAGACGCAACAATTAATTTTATCAGTGTGTTTTTAGTGGAAACGTAACAGATCTCTGCACAATGGCGCAGCCGCTTGTGAAGAAAGACGATGATCGTGATGACGAAGGTGCATTTCTGGAATTCCATTCATTCGTACTTCAATTTCCTATTTTTTTTGGAATTTTCGTGTCGAATCGTCCGATTGATTTGATCATAGTTCCTGTCTACGTTTCGTTTCTTTCGTAATTTAAGTTCAGCTTCAGATCTGCGGTTGTGTTTGAATTCGGAATTAGGGGAAGGAATGGTGTTTGATGAATTAGAATGGTGGGGAATCTGATACAGTTGTTCCATCACCGTTGTGTGATTCTTAGTTAGGCTTCCTCATGGCTGGAATTATGTGGTTTTTGCCACTGTTTAGTGTGGCGAACATATCAGATTTTGCATGTAAATCATTTAATTGTGTGAATTAATCATTCCAGTTCTGATTTTCTGTATAGTTTTACCAAATTTAATTATGATTTAGATCTGCAGTTTTTTGTATATCAGAATCAGAGATTAATGATGGACAATGAATTAGCATAGTGGAGAGCATGATATGTTGATCAATTGGAGAATGGGATGTGATTCTTATTTGGGTTCTTTCTACTGCTGTATTTGATTTGGTTGATTTTGCCACTTTTAACGGAGTGCATCATAGGGAGCTCGTTGTTTTTTGATAGAATATGATTGTGAGATTGGAATAAAGTTGTGGCATATATACGATTGATTGATTGGACTTCAATTATGCTGGATCATTCTGATAGGTTTAGATCTGCGTGACATTTACTTTGTTATAGTTATTTAAATGATAGATACAATCTATTATCAGGTGTATTGTTATTGATATTTTGATGTCGAACTTGTCAAACTTGCAGTGGATTACTCTCCATTTTTGGGGATTGAGAAGGGTGCAGTATTGCAAGAAGCTAGGGTTTTTAATGACCCTCAGTTGGATACCAGGAGATGCTCGCAGGTACTTGCACTTGTTATTATGTAAATTGCATTTGGTCACTTTTATTTATGCTCTTTTCTGTTTGCTATCAAGATATAATATGCAGGTTTTATTCCTCTTTGGCAGGTCATCACAAAGCTTCTATATCTTCTGAATCAGGGTGAAACACTCACAAAGGTCAAATTATGAAGCTATTGCAGTCATCTCTCTCTCTCTCCCTCTCTCCGTATGTATATATATATAGATAGATAGATAGATAGATATAAAGATGCAGATACATATGTCATGCCCACACACAGGTCTTGTCCATGCATAGATTGACACACTTCCGGAGTTTCCAGACATATACAAAGACCAACTGGAATGTAATGCAATTTTAGAACAATGTGGTATCACCCATGGCAGCAGGTTGATGTGAAGATAACTTGTTTAGCTTAGATGCACATGTGCAGACAACATCACATGTGCAGATGACTTGCTAAGTCTTATAGGCATATTCAAAACAGTACCCATTTAACATGATTATACTGACGAAGCTTCATGATGCAACCCATTGCCTTGAACTCTAAGCTGTTTAGTTTACTTCCAGGTTTTTTAGCAGACACCAATGGTTTGTAGCATTCAGATAACAGTACCAGGAGGTTTTATCTTTGTTAGTAGTTGTTTTATTACACAGGCATTCTTCTTTTAAATAGGTGAACTCTATTTGGCTTTCCAGTTATTTTCTTATTGCATTTTATCCCTGCAATGTAATTGACTAAATATGGTCAAGTTTTGGGAAGTCAAGCTTGAAACAAAAGAAAGCTTATTTGGAAACTTTGTCAACTACTTCTTTATAGTGATAGTCATTGAACAATGTAGATAGTCCGGGCCTTCCAGGCCTTCCATAGCTTTTTCATTCTGCCTGGAAGGCATTGGAAGTTGTCTGCGAGTCCTGATAGAAGACCCTGTCCCTGCCTTATGAACATCGATTTGCTCTCAAGTAGCTGAACTTAGGAACTCAAAACGGAAAAAAGACCACTATTTGAACAACCTTTATCTATGTTCACATGATTATTCTTTTTCTGACAATTTCCTAGTCAGCCTATTTGTTTATGGGCAGATGATACTTCCATTGTTTCTGAATTCCCATAATTGATGTTGTATGGCAAAGCGACTATCCTTGTTGGTTTTCCTTCTCCATCTGTTTAACGTGACATAGTTATTTTATTTAAGATATTTCTCAACTCCTTTCAATCTAATTTCTAGGTTGAAGCTACAGAAGTATTTTTTGCTGTCACCAAGCTGTTTCAGTCTAAAGACATTGGTTTGAGAAGGATGGTTTATCTAATGATAAAGGAGCTTTCTCCCTCTGCAGATGAGGTAACCGCCATATGTTTCCTTTCTTTTGTTATTAGGTGCTTTTCTGACACTTCTTTGTTACCTCTCTTTTATTTTCTTGGCATTAAAGGTTATCATTGTCACAAGCTCCTTAATGAAGGACATGAATAGCCGCACTGATATGTATCGAGCAAATGCTATCCGTGTGCTCTGTCGAATTACTGATGGAACACTTTTGACACAAATTGAGAGATACCTAAAGCAAGCTATTGTAGACAAAAGTCCAGTGGTTGCAAGTGCTGCCCTCGTGAGCGGTATTCATCTTTTACAGGTACTATTAGATTTTCGGGAGTTGTACAACTCTATGTATTTTTAGTTCTTTCAGAGTTCACACACATGATTATTTTACAGACGAACCCGGAGATAGTCAAAAGATGGAGTAATGAAGTACAAGAAGCTGTTCAATCTCGGGCTGCACTTGTACAGTTCCATGCCCTTGCGCTGCTCCACCAGGTGACAAGTTTGGTGTTTAATAGTATGTGATAGGAGAGTTGTTTCACTGTTACAAATTATCCTCCAGTCCCCACTTAGGTTCTATCCTTTTGCTTATGGTGTTGTTTGTTTTGTTTTGAACAAAAGCTGGAATATGATTCCTTACCCTGAGTCCGGTTTCGAATTCTAAAAAAATTTGAGGAATTACTTCTTGGTGTTATTATTTGAGAGCTGCAGCCATTATGAGAATTTCAAAATAATTGTATGAATTCTTTTTGTTTCCCCAAGTATGCGTGCTATTTCTATTCCCCAACAAAGCCCTTATAGGAGAATGCCAACATCTGCAAATTGTTTATTTGCAATAATTTCCTTGAAATAAATTTTTAGGACATTTCTTTTCTGTTTATTTGTCAATTTTTTAATGTGAACAATGTGTAATGTAGCTCATTAAAATATAAATTGGTTCATATTTGGCATTATTATGTAGCATTCATGTGGAGAAGGCCGTGCCCTTGTTTTGATTGGATGACATGTTATGCGTCTGAATTTGCAGATACGACAAAATGATCGGTTAGCTGTTAACAAGTTGGTTACCAGCTTGACTAAGGGTAGTATTCGTTCTCCTTTGGCTCAATGCCTTCTGATTCGCTACACCAGTCAGGTGTGTTTTTGTACAAATGTGACGGAGTTGTAAAGTGACCCTCACTTTTGATTTCTTTCACATGCTAATAGTACATTCTTTTTTTCCTTATTGAGCTAATAGGTTATTAGGGAGTCAGGTGTTAATCCCCAAACTGGAGATCGCCCATTTTATGACTATCTTGAGGGTTGTCTCCGTCACAAAGCAGAAATGGTTATCTACGAAGCAGCTAAGGCAATCACAGAACTAAGCAATGTGACTGCCCGGGAGTTGACTCCTGCCATCACTGTTTTACAGCTTTTCTTAAGTTCTTCTAAGCCTGTCCTGAGGTTTGCTGCTGTCCGTACTTTGAATAAGGTTGGTGTTCCTATGCAGATTATGTGTTATCTTCTCAATGGATGATTGATTTTTTGTTACTGTACAATGGCATGCTTTTTTTCCCCCCTCATTTAGTGTTATGTCTTCATTCTGGAGGTTGTTCTTAAGAGGACTCTAGGAAGGAAATATTTCATGTATTATGATGTAGCATGGACATGAATAAAGCCAGCATAGTAGCTACTTTGGTTATTTGATCCGGATATTACTCCTCATGCTGTCTGATGTAAGCATTTATCCTTTGCTAACTTTGGCCTTTCTAAGTTTGTTTCAGCATTCATGTTGACTCACAATAAATTAGAATTTTTATCATGAAAATATGCATCAATAATGTTACATGCTCGAGAAAAAATCTGCTCTTAGATCCTACTATGAGTATAACAGAAGTACTTGTTGTCTCTACAGTGATATAAAGGTTAATGTTTGATCACTTAAGTGAAGAAAGTTTCAAGTTTTCACTTGCATAGTCCTGTTGTTTAGGTTTCTTGCTGCAAGTCTTCTTCACCATACAGGTTCACTTACTTTTCATTTGTTTCAAACTTAAAATGCATGCAGGTGGCTATGACACATCCCATGGCCGTGACAAATTGTAACATAGACATGGAAAGCCTGATCTCCGACCAGAATAGAAGTATAGCAACTCTTGCCATTACCACACTGCTGAAAACAGGAAATGAATCTAGTGTTGATCGATTGATGAAACAGATCACAAACTTCATGTCTGATATTGCTGATGAGTTCAAGATTGTTGTGGTGGAAGCTATAAGATCGTTGTGTCTGAAGTTTCCACTGAAGTACAGATCTCTGTGAGTGATTGTAGAGTTTCCATGTGAACAAAACATTGATGACTTTTATGTTTCATTATTCTGACACTGATGTTTCCTTTGTTTTGTTTTTAGTTTTTAAATATTTGGAATGGCCTAATCTTCTGCGTTTCTGGTAGGATGAATTTCTTAAGCAATATCTTGAGAGAAGAGGGTGGATTCGAGTACAAAAAGGCAATTGTCGATTCAATTGTGATCTTAATTAGAGATATCCCCGATGCCAAAGAAAGTGGACTGCTGCACCTATGTGAATTCATTGAGGATTGCGAATTCACGTATCTTTCCACCCAGGTTAACCTTTACCTTATTTCAACCATTCCTTTTCTTCTAGGCTAATCGTCTTTGGTGCTTGCTAGTTGGAGCGTTATTCAATAATTTTGTTTCTTTTAGATACTTCACTTTCTTGGAAATGAGGGTCCTAAGACCTCAGATCCCAGTAAATATATCCGGTATATCTACAACCGAGTGATACTTGAGAATGCTACTGTCCGTGCCAGCGCTGTCAGCACTCTAGCAAAATTCGGTGCTCTGGTTGATCCACTGAAAGTAAGACTCAGCTGTCTTTATTGACTTTATAGTTTAAGAATATTAAGTTATTGGCTAGAAGAAATCATTTGCCATCTTTTCCGCAGCCTCGCATATTTGTTTTGCTGAGACGTTGCCTTTTCGACAATGATGATGAGGTCAGTTTTATGCCCCAATGAAGTTTGTGACTAGCTGTAGTGCTTCTTGTAGTAAACTTATTTCAATATGTCTTCTCAGTATTCCGCAACTTATAAAATGTAGAACTGTAGCCTTCATAGATTGAATGAGATTTAAGATTGTCCACTGGTTGTAAATTTAATGAAAAAAGCAGTATCCAAGTTTTATGATAGTTTTTTTGTTTCATTCTCCATCAATTAGATGGTATATGTGAGTTGCTGCTGTCCACATGATGGGATATGTTCCTCCAAAACTTGTTCCACTATTCCTATTCAGTTCAGTTTGACTCTGCTGTCATTTCCATTGTTCTTGTATTTCTCAATGTAAAGTTGGAAATTCTTTTTCTGTCTGATGATTTTAATTGCGTTGAGGCTGGAATCACTGCCTTGTTCGACTTTGTGGAG
Organism: Sesamum indicum; assembly: GCF_000512975.1. Taxonomy (NCBI): domain Eukaryota; kingdom Viridiplantae; phylum Streptophyta; class Magnoliopsida; order Lamiales; family Pedaliaceae; genus Sesamum; species Sesamum indicum. The sequence continues at coordinate 16,245,171 of NC_026154.1, forward strand.
ATTGTAAGCACATGTTACTTTTCAATCAGCTACGGAATAATGAGACATGTAGTTGGAAGGCAGGCCTAATAATCATACTCTTCTAGACAGTTTGACATCTTTGGGGCTTCTTGCAAATAATGCTTTTTATGATGATATCATTTTGCTTCATGAAACTTATGTACAAGCATGTGATCCTATTTTTAGGTTCGGGATAGGGCTACACTGTATTTGAACACTCTTGGAGATGGTTCAGTCACTGAAACTGACAAAGCTGTGAAGGAATTTTTGTTTGGGTCGCTTGATATACCACTGACAAATCTTGAGACTAGTTTGAAAAACTATGTAAGTTCTCGTACTACTTCAATGCTTTTCTGAGGTTTGGATTATATTTGTCTTTGTATTTTATGGTTAATTACGAAGACTAACCTTGGGAGTGTTTAATTACAAATTATACCCTTCCCCGTTTAAAATTACAATCACTCCAATTTAGAGCATCTTACATGGGACCCCCTTCTAGTAGAGTTTTGGTTGGAAAATGATGATGTCATCAGAAACACTAATCGACTTTTCCAATTTATCCTTAGTAATTTCTCAAGCTTGAAGGGCTTTTTGGTTATGAATTAAAATTTGTAGTTTTTTTGTAATTGCACTAGTCGGGTGGCAAATATATTCTTATGTTGTTCTATTTTTCATCTCTTCATATAGCCATAATCTTATGTGGAAAATAACAACGTATTCATCTACTTACATCACCATAATAAAATGAAGTTATATCAGGATTAGAGTTATAATATGTTAAAATTAATCTATCTTGTGCTTTTATTGTGACTAAATCTTGTAATATAGCTTCTATGTTAATTCGTAATAATTTCACAAAATAATGTATGGAAACCTTATTTACTCTGGACCAATATAATGTTATCTTTTTTGTTGATTTCAAATTTTTAATCAATTGTAAATATTATATGAATGAACATATTTTTGAAACTGGAATTTAACATAGAACAAGTAGACGGATAGTAATAACAATGATTACATCGTTATATAATCAGAACCTTACAGTACCTCCCTTTTAGGATTAGATAAAAACAATTACACCCCTGTACTTTTTCAAAAAAATAGAAGAGGTAGGTTTAAGGTATATATTTGAAAGGCGTTTTATGTAAATATTGTAAATTTAGTGGCGGGAGGCAATTGTAATTAACCATATATTATCAGATGGCTTTACCCATGATTTCTTTTTGGTACATTTGGAACAGTTACGGGATCCCGCAGAAGAGCCTTTTGATTTATATTCCGTACCCAAAGAGGTTAAATCTCAGTCTTTTGCTGAGAAGAAAGCTCCAAGCAAAAAGCCTACTGGTTTGAGTGCTCAACCTGCTGCCCCCACTTCTGCACCTGATGCTTATGAGAGGCTTCTCTCCTCTATACCTGAATTTGCAAGTTTTGGAAAGCTTTTCAAGGTTTATGGACGTATTTTCAAACTGTCAATTCCTGCATGGTCCATTCTTCTATTAATGATAACTGAAGGACTCAGTGAATTTTCATTGCTCATGATCAGTCATCAGCACCGGTGGAGCTTACAGAAGCAGAAACGGAGTATGCAGTAAATGTTGTCAAGCACATATTTGACCGCCATGTGGTGTTTCAGTACAATTGCACGAATACAATACCAGAACAGTGCCTTGAAAATGTAACAACCATATCTTTTAGTACTTTGTTTCATTTTTTTTACCTTAGTTCGAGGATCTTTCTATTTAGTTGTTATCTTCCTGTGCCTAGGTCACCGTTATAGTTGATGCTTCTGAAGCTGAGGAGTTTGCTGAAGTAGGAACCAAACCTTTAAAATCTCTTCCATATGATACACCGGCCCAAACATTTGTGGCATTTGAGAAACCTGAAGGCGTCCCTGCAGTTGGGAAATTCTCAAACGTGTTGAGATTTACAGTTAAAGAGGTATATGTCCCCTAATTTGGTTCTATCGAGGGAACCAATTTTAATTCATCTTACTCTTAGATGAATCAACATGCATCACCATGTACCTTAAAAAATTTGGCACAGCATCAGGAGAACAATGTGTAAGCGTCAACCCATTGTATGATATTTGAAATGCATTTAGCTGCTTCTGCTTGCATTAGCATTAGGACATTTTTGTTTTGTTAATGATGTGCAATTTGCAGAATGCTCCATTCCTTGGACCTCGCAAAGATAGTTTTGGAGAAATAAGAAATAGTCACAGATGACTTAGATGATGACAGGAGATATATTCTTGTGTTACTATAATTTATCTGATTATTTTGCATGTGTGGCTGAGTTACAGAATATGTTGCTGGCCTTGTTTCCATATGATAGTAGTCTTTTGTTCCTTGATTGTTCATACCCGGTTTGATTAGGTTGATCCCTCTACTGGTGAGGCTGAAGACGATGGTGTGGAAGATGAATACCAGCTCGAGGATTTTGAAGTTGTTGCTGCAGATTATATTCTTAAACTTGGGGTCTCTAACTTTAAGAATGCCTGGGAAAACATGGACCCTGCTTCTGAGCGTGTAGACGAATATGGTCTCGGGCCTAGAGAAAGCCTTGCAGAAGCAGTGAATGCAGTCATCATTCTTCTCGGCATGCACCCTTGTGAGGTCGGTGGTTTACTGCCTAGTACTTTCTACTACATAATTACACTCTCCTTTGTTGTTGAAACCGGGGATTATAGTCATAACTGTGAACAATTTCTAAACTACTAATTTCTTGAATAAATGGAGGTTACAGCTTTAGCTGTTAAAGATTCATATCCATTAACATGTTTTACTGAAAGACTTGAACAGTGCATCTGACTTCTCGCCCAGGGTTCACTTTGTAATGATTAATTTATAATGCTATTCTTGTTGTAACTCAGTTGTGTTACTATGATTGTCTTCTTGTTTTTTTTGTGGGCTTTTGAACGATAGCTGAAGAGTAGAATTGCTTAAATTCCCTTTTGTTTTCCAGGGTACGGAGGTGGTCCCCAGCAACTCAAGGTCACATACATGTTTGTTATCTGGTGTCTACATAGGCAACGTAAAGGTGCTGGTCCGTTTGTCATTCGGGATTGATGGGACAAAAGAGGTGGCAATGAAGTTAGCTGTGAGATCCGAGGATGAGAGTGTTAGTGAAGCGATTCATGAAATAGTTGCTAGTGGGTAGTCTTCTTATCCCCCATTTTTGTATTTCTTGGCGAGGGAACTGCCTTTTTGATAGATTAATTCGGTCTTACAAGTTACAATGCACTATGATTTTGTTGCGTAATTGAGTTGAGAGCTGTACGGTGGACGATAGATCTTGGATGGCTTTGGCTTTCCGTTGGCCTGGCCAGTGAATTTGGCTGGCTGGGGATATTCATATATTTTTTTGATTAATTTCCCTTGAATAATGAATTACATCTGGTGACCTTATTTTAATCTGGACGTACGGGAAAATTATAAATTAAGAGCATATTCCTCTTGGTTTCCTCAATTGGTAATATGGGGAATCTGCTGACGGGTTTATACATCGCGTATACGTCACTTGAATATGCTCTCCCTATTAATGTCCTATTGGTCTAATTACCAAAAAGGGAGAAATAGGTATATTTTTCTTTAAGAGAGAAAGGTATTGGTTTTTATGTTAAATAGTAAGGTTGGCGCTTTATATTAGAGTCTCTGTCTGGGCAAATGATTGCTGTGGTTAAGTGTTGCGGAAGTTTTCAGATTTCTTTTTCCAAGTAATTCTGTATCCAAGGAACATATTTGAAGGATTTGTTTTGGTTTAATGTCGACAATCATCATCATCATCATGTGAAAAAGGAAAAGGTTAGAAAGTAGTTTTTAGCGGAATTGAGTCAAAATCTTTCATAAATATAATTCAGCTAAGGAAGCTGTCTTTTAACTACGACAGAGATTTCAACAACAAAAAATATATATACAGTTATTAGAGTACTACGTATCCACAACTGGGACACTAGACTACTCTTGAAAAAGAGATCATGGAAAAGCCCATTCGCCAGAGAAATCGGAATTGAACAATCGCAGTCTCCACAACTCATGTCACTGTTGTTCTATGCCCTCCAAAAGCCCAAATCTGTCAGGTGGTGAAATTCTTGATAAGTCTAAAGATCCGATTTTTCACCTTCACCGTAAAAGGTTATCATAAATCGCAACTAACCTTGAGGCTTGTGTCCCAACTACCTGTACACAAGGCGCTTCCATCACCGGACAGTCCCAAACAGCTGATCCGACCATCATGAGAATTTTGAAGAGATCCCAAGTTCAAGACCACCTGTTGACGAGGAATTTGCGTTGAAACGTAAGCCAGGCATCATACATGAACACATTCATCACAGTGGAGGGACGATACAATTTGAAGCAGCACTCAGGAAAGAATACCATATACCTTTGCCAATAGAGTGTCCCATACATAGCAATCACCATTGGTGTACCCAGCAAAGAGGAGTCGACCAGAGATTGAAAATGCAATTGAGGTAACATGAGGAACCCCATTTTCACCATAAGGTCGACTGTATTCTTGTAGCTGATGCCCGGTCCGAATGTCAAATAGTCTACAAGTTCCATCATCAGAACCTGTTCCAAATCTATTCCCATCTGGAAAGAACCTCACAGTATTAACATCTCCTTCATGACCATGAAAAGTTCGAACAGCTCGACTGGCAACACGAGTATCCCACAGACGCACAGTTGTATCGCAAGAGCTAGACACAAACATTCTGGAGTTTGATCCATTGATGGAAACACTGAAACCCAATACAAACATGGAAGCTAAGAAAGCTGCAGAGATCATCTTAAGATAGACGTTTGTAAACACACTAAAATGATACGTAACATACCTTAGAACATCACCAGTATGCCCTGATTGAAACTCACCTCCAAACACAGACGTTCTTAGCCCAGTAGTTATATCCCATAAAACACACGTCTGGTCACCTGAAGCTGTAATCAAATGTGTCTCTTCATCGGGAACATATTGACATGAGGACACATAACCCTTATGCCCAGTGAGCATTCTTGATACTGGCAGATTCCCATCTTTGTTGTTCGGAGAATTCAGGTTAAAAATGGAGCAAACACTATCTAGGCCGCCACAGGCAACAGATTGCCCACCAGGAGAGAAGGCACAAGTCATGACCCATGCACAAGGTAGCTTGATTGCATGAGTCTTTTGGCTTGTGAGAGCATTCCATACAATCAATCTGCCATCTTGGGATGCACTCACAATACGATTCTTTTCAGGCGTCCAGTCCAGTGAATAGACCTAAAAGATTCATTTGATCTAAGAAAGTGAAGGAATTCCGATACGTATCTCTTTGAGCACACAAGTTGCGGTTATGCTATGAACATGACCAGATTCAAGTTCTATCAGCAATTAGCCCAAACAAGGGATAAACAGGTTATGATGCAAGCAGTCAGAATTATGCAAATGGATCATTACAAAGTAGATAGACTCAAAAGCATTACACAGGAAATACTAATAATGCAAGAGCATATCCAAAAGAATCATTAATCAATTGCCCTCAACAAGAACCGAAAACAAACAACCTGCAGAAATAATAAACATACGCGTATTCATAGAAAAAGAAAAACTGCGGCATTGACAATTTTAAAAGAAAATCAACCAAAAAAAAACAAAAGGAAAAAGGTTACCTTGCCGGTGTGCCCCTGCAGTGTCCGACAACAAACGAGATCAGTGGGGCCAAAAGTCACCGGAGTCTTACCCTGCGAACGCGCGTAACCCGCAACTGCCAAAAGCATTACAAGCATAAACATACTCCAAACACAAACAGATCTAAGGACACAATCAAAACCACCTAAATTCAACTAAACAATCAGAAACCAACGAGTCAAACTAAAATAAAAAGAAGAAGAAGCAAAGAGTTGGAACCATCGGTGTCGAGAAGAAGAAGACGCTTCTGCTTCAGTTTATCTTTGAGACCATTGAGGGTCTCAGTTGCAGCCGTATGCCGCTCTTTCAGTTCTGCAAGAACTGACATCTTCTTTTTCCCCAAAATCAATTGGGCAAAAAGTAAGAAAGAAGACTTAACCGTTGAGCTTCATTTGAACCCTAATTTTGGTGATGCAAATCACTGATAGTGATACATTATGAAGCTCTAATCATGACATGATCTCAACAAAAAGAAAAAAGCTGACAATGCGCTTCCGTTGTATCCCTATTTACAGAAAACAGAATAGTTAAAAATTAAAAAATTCCGTTGCCGGGAATCGAACCCGGGTCTCCTGGGTGAAAGCCAGACATCCTAACCGCTGGACGACAACGGAATTGATGTTTATGTTTCTCTATTCAAACAACTTACATGAAAAATGCATTCCATTTCAGCAAAAACTATTTCAAGTATATTTCATTACTCTTAATATAAAAAAATATATCAAATTAAATATAATCATACATTCTTTTCTTTTTTTATCAACACTTTTTATGCATCAATTCACTTTTATCTCACAATCTATCACATTTTGAAATAAAAATCTCATTTTTTCCTCACTGAAATGTTGATAAGATAAGTGCCCAAACAATCACAACCTCATTGAATGTTGACATTGCAGTTTGAGGTGACGCAATTGCCAAGCTGGATAACTCATAATACTTTTCACCCAAAAGCTTATAAGATGATACAAAATATTTTATAATTTTTTAAAAAAAATCTATAAGCTTAAAAATAATATACTAGGAATCTATAAACTCTTTTGAAAAATTAAGAAATTTCTAATTTAGTTTTATGATTTTAAAAAATTTATCATTTCCAAAATAAACTCCATCATACTATTTTCTTCAAACACTTAAAAAAATATGCATTTTTAAAATAAGATTCTATACTTTATATATCTTATAAAATTTTATGAACTTATAAGATTTTTGAAATAAGTTTAGATAAGCATCCTTTGATCTGCCTTCCTAAATATTTAAGTTCACTCAAACTCAGAGCCGTATAGCATGATTAATTTTCCATTGTTCGTTTACATCTGCATTCTTGAGCATTATCTTGTAAGAATTTCATATTCTCCTGAAATCCAGTGACTAAATTTTTGTTAAATTTATAGGTGTGAGAAACGAGCACGTGTATGAATTCCATTTGTTATATAGGTATTTTGTAGATATTAATATATAGTATAGTATTAGTTTTACTTTGTAAAAAGCCAATATGATATGATCATGTCCTTTTTACTAAGCCATGATGAAGTTTAAAATGGTGGTCTGAGAAGTGTATTTCAGTAGATTAGGCTGCAAAATACATTGGAAATGGTCATTTTCAATGAAATTGGGCTGAAAACAAATACGTTTCCAAAATCTAAAATAGTGTAAAAGTGAAAATTGACTTTTGAAAATAAAAACAAATGCTCATAAATCTCTTGATTGATCTGACCAGAAAGAAACTTGCGTCAGTAGATCTGAATAAGATATCAAGTGGTAACATCTCTATTTCTCATTGACAATTAATATGTCATTTTACATGTGAGAATGCTCAAAGTCGTCCAAGAAAACTGAGATTTAGTGAACTATTTTCCCAGCCAAAATCTGTGACAATTTTACTGGAAACAAAACCGCATCAAAATTCAGTTCTCAAACAAACGGAACGGCTAGACTCACTCGTAATAACAAATAGTTCATAAGCTAGTAGGAATAGGTCAAAATTTGCATGTTCTCAATAATAAATAAATCAATGAAGAAGTTGAGAAAAAGAGCCTCAACCATTCCAAAAAGTAAAAGTTCTATAATGGGGAATAGCCTTAACGGTATCTGATGCTTATTAGATCTCTCCATTTAGCCTCCAGAGTGTGAAACTGGAGTTGTCACAAATTGGCCATCCTTGTAGACGTGAGCATACTGCTGTGGCAAAGAATGCTCTCCCTGTAAATATTAGCATAACGGTGTAAGATAATAGCCCTCCCCTCCTACTCGTTTGTTTTCTTTCACAAGGGGCTGATCGTATAATCTGTGATCTAATGCTTTGACATGCATAAAGTAAACATTAACATCGCTTGGTTTAAGATTATCGGGCTACTCAGGTGGTTTAATTGGCATATCGTCAAACATTACTCAGATTAAGACATTAATATCCTCTTTTTGGCAAAAATATTGATATTCCTAATGAGATGTAAGAAATATTTTAGAATATGATTGCTTTGTAACAAGCAGCAAAATAAAAGATATGAAACATACCCAATCACCATCAGATTCAGATGCAGGTACTAATACATTGACTTCACTTGACTTTGCTGTTGTTATCGAAGCCTCTAAAGAATCTTTGCTCAAGTACAACTGGCAACCTGCTGTATTGTCTACTGAAATTGTAGGAGCCGATCCCTACAAGGCAGATTTTGCAAAGAAAAAGCGGTATGTTTAAAATCAATGTCGCCTCAGCCGTATCGTATTCTTGATGGCTGTGGAATGTTTTAAGAGCAACCCCAGCTTAAATATGAAAAAGGAGACCTTCAAAATAAGAGAACAATATCATCATTACCTGGCATTGCACCTCAACGGAATTACAATTGACAATCTCACAAGCTGCAACAACATCCTAGCCCCCACATATCAGAAAATTTCAAGTGAGCTTACTGTATATACATATATATGGCTTTTAAAAATCCAGATAACTGATTCCTCGTTTAAAAGAAGTTCCAAACTAACCTTGAATACCACCCCCATCTTAGTGCACTTGTCCACTGTAATGTTGTTCACTTTCCCTGCATATACTTATTGTCACCTTAAGATTTTTCAAGACTTGTGGTGAGAGAACACAATCAAAATGACAGCTTATAGCTGGTGCCACACATAAGTGCCTAGTGCCAAAAAGAAGCATTCGAGTAACTGAGCACACCTTGGATCTGAAGAACAGAATTCTTGCAACCAAATATATATATTGACTGCTTCGCATCACAATCAGCAATTGATAAATCATTTCGCCCAATTTGATTCTCAACCACCCATCTGATACAAGGGAAACTTTATGAGAAAGGAAATAAACCTAGCATCATACCGGATGTTAATATAAGCATAAATGTCACTTACTTACGACCCATTTCAAGCTCCAGTTTTGGAGGTCCTGTCTTGGAGACTCTAGGTGAATTAGCATGACTTTCTTTCTCAGAAAGACTAACGACACTAGTTCTGTCTGCCCGGTTCTTGGTCTTCATATCAGCAGTGACCTTCCTCAGACCTTGAAGAATATGCAATTAAAGAGACGATAAATTCATCAGATCAAATAAACGTAAAAAGGGGGAAAATAGAAGAGGAGATAATTACCTGAAGTAACTGATTTTCCTGAATTAATTTCTTGGAAAACAGCAGCCATCCCTTCTTTTGGACGGGATGATGAAGCTGTTTCAGAACTGAGTAGTGAAGCAGGTGGAGCCGATGGAGGAGTAGGAGCTTTTGCTGGGGCAGGTGCAATTGTCTTGCCTGTGGTGCTCCATACAGGGCCCAATGGATAGTGACTCTTCACATAATCCCTCAAGCCTGGTATATAAAGCTCCTTCAAAGCCGTTACCCACTCAACATGATTTGCATCTTTGTTTTTGAACTCCACAAGAATCTAGAAAAATAAATGAGAAACATTTGAGAACATCCACACTTGATTTCCCGTTGACACACACCCATATATATATACACATGATGACATGCTAAATTTCCTTGCATTTTCTCTCTCCAAATTTTAGGAGAATGATTGGACCACCAAAGTAAATTACAGAACAATAGTATGTAAAAACAATAGCAGGATAATATTTTCAGACTAAGAACGCTAAAAATATTTATCCACCCCCTACAAGCCAGGGCTATTCCTACCAATAATCCGAATGTCTCAGTTACACCTAGAGAAAATGGAAACTACATAACTTCATCTCTCACTTAGTTCCTCCACTCATAGGTACCAAGTAATTCCCTCTTCCCAGAAGTTTCTATCAAACAGAGTCCCTCGTCATTTCATCACCTCAATTGTTAGCAAAAAGATGAATGAATAGTTAAAAAGTTCCTTTCATTTCTTCCAATATCTTTTGTTGCCTTCTATTTTCATTTCTTTTACTGGTTGAAAAGGAGAGTGATTTGATGTTAGAGAGGTGAAGAGTCAGAATGTTACCTTGTTACTGTAAAACTCGGCCGTGTGCCAACTTTCTTCAACATGCGCAGTAGGCATGCTCATACCTAAATGACGAATAGATTAACATCAAACAAGAAAGAGAAGACAAGGAGCTAATTGAACACTCAATGGCACAAATGTATCTAAGTTTATCCTACCACAATTTTTTCCAGTATATGCAATCCATGCCAGAGCTGAAAGACTATCGGCACCTGTCTTCAGGTGGTGGAAAAAATCAGATCGCTTTCCCTCCGTCAATGCAGAAGCTTCTGCAGTCACCTCATTCAATGGCTTAAGGAATTCAACCAAACCTGCCATGTCAGGTTTCTGTACAGTTGGCAGAAGCTAATTCAGTATCAGCAGACATTAGATCATTTCGCATGCAGAGCAATAGCATTAAGCTGCTGCCTTGTAGAATTTCCTATCTAGTGGCAACATGGCTCAGTAGATATATTTTAAAAAGTACAGTGGTATATTACTATCTTTTTTTATAAGGGTAATTTGCGTATTTGCAATATGACAGGGGAGTAAATTCCTATTCACCTGTTAGAAATTATACCATTTAGATGTCAGAGGATCAAATATAACATGTTCTTTTAAGAACCAGTTTCGCAGCATGATCAGGATACTATACAAATCACACATAAGAAGCCACATATTCTACCCCTTCCATAACCAGATATTTTCTGCAAAGGAAGGATTAGAACTCTTAATTCAGAAGATGAAAAATCGACATATCCTATTATAGAAGAAGCTTCATGGTGATCTCCCGGCTTCACGTTCTTTCATGCTAAAACATGCATCATCGAAAAGAAACGGCATACTCACATAGCCTAACTCATAAGAATGAGCTATTAACGATTTCATCCAATAGTCACCTAAAGTTAACTATTCAAAGTCTATCAATCTCATAATGTGAAGCATTGATGCCGCAGGCATCGATCACATTACACATACTTCTCCCCTAATAGCAATAACTCAAATTCCTAACAAAATAATGAATCCGAAATGTCAGTAATAAAAGTTTGGATTCCATAGGTGTTTTATGCATTACTCGGTAACAGATAAACTCAATGGTGTGTGTGTATATATATATATATATATAAAAGAAGCAGTTAACCTGAGTATGTTTGATCTTAACAAGAAGCTCCTTCTGGACCCGAAACGCTTTCTCAATTATCTTGGAAATATCCAAAACGTGTCCACCAATCTTTTCTGCAGCGCTCACAACTCTATTGACGCACTGCGAAATGAGATCACCAAACGCCACGATCGACGGATCCATCGTAGAGGCATCTCCAGCGGCATCCGCCACACCTACCTGGCGGAAACCCCCGGCGGACATCGCCTCCAACCGCGTCACCGCGGATTCCAACCTCGTTATCAGATTCTCATCCATAATTAGCTCCCCTGATCAACTCACTGTGTATGCGTAATGGATCTGGATATATGTTGTGTCAGGTGTGCGTGTGTGTATGCATGTGTAAGCTTTTCGTTTGTATTCTTTTGGGGAGTTCTCTTGGGGAAAAGGTTAATGAATTGAAGGGACAGTAGTGAATACTTCTCTTGCTTTTTTTTTTTTTTTCCTTTTAGAATTACACTGCCCTCCCAATATTTTCTGTTATATATTTTTACGATAGTTTGAAAAATTATATTTAATATTTTTATAATAAATATATTATTTTATTGATTAAAATTTATTACATTTGTTAATATTAGTAAAAATATTGAATGAAAATATATATTTATCATAATTGATTTATTATTGAACTATTATAATTCAAATAAATCTTTTTTATACCGTATTATCCTTAGACATTTTCACACCCCAATACGTTTATATCTTCATTCTTATATGGTATTTTAGTCACAAAAAAAAAAAGAAATTTGATTGACCTGCTATAATTGAATAAAAAGTCAATTTATGGTAAATATGAATTTGCATTCAATTTTTTTTTTGTTAATATCAATAAATTCGATAAATCCTAACTAATAGATAGATTTATTTGTTGGATATTAGGGGTAAAATACGATTTACCTCTCTGTGTTAATGAAAAAGTGCAAAAAAGCTCTTGAGAAAAAATAAAGTGCAATTTATTGCATCATTTTTAATGTATAGGGAAGTAAATTGTACTTTATTTTTTCACAGTGACTTTTTTGCACTTTTCTATTAACAAAGAAGGATAAATTATATTTAATCCGTGATATTACATGTAATTATTCAAATTACAGGATGCGTATGTATAATTACATCAAACTTTATGAAATTGTAGCGTAATTCTCCCTATTTATTTATGCTTTTCTTTTACCCTCCCCCCATTTGTTTCTATATCATGATTTTGTAAAACATTCTTGGAAAATATTTATTTCTATAAGTATAAAGGTGGCAATTTCAGTACTTAATGAATTTATTTTGGCACTTTTGTTATGTAATATTAAAAATTTCGCACATTAAGAACAGAAATAATATTGATATTTTTTAGAGGTGTATGTGTGAATTTTCAAAATGTATGAGTGGTTATATAAATGATGTTGACATTTTCGATGAGTATTGTATAATTTTTTAAAAGGTAAATATAATTTGTGTACATAAATTATAAGTTAGAAGGTGTAGATGTAATTATTTATTTTTTTAATTGATGTTCTTGTGCTCCTTTTATAAGCATGTAAATAAAAGTGAAGGCCCACTGGGCCCATTACACCAACAGCCCCTTTTTGTCAATTCTGTCAGATGTCTGACTTCAAGTGTGTCCTTCCAAGCCTCGTCTTTGTAGGAAAGCCCGGATTACTGTACACGTGTGAGGTCCAACTCATTCACTACGGATGGATACGGTTAAAAGAAAAGCCCACTATGCTTGATAAGTTGTTATGGAATTAAACGGTGTTTGCAACAGTTAAAAATAAGGGTTAATTATAATTAAATTCTCTTTAAAAATACTAAATTATATTTTTGAAAATAAATTTTAAAATTATACTTACATCCTTTCTGTAAATTTATTATTTATATTTGATCATTTTTGTTAGTGTTTGGACAAAAACTACAGACTTTTGCAAATAAAAAATTATAAAAATTTTTAATTTTACCCCTCATTTAATATTATCATATATCAACTAGACGGAAAAATATAGTGATGTTGATATCACTTTCACATTTATTCCTACATAAGTACAAAAATATACATAAAAATGTTAAATCAAGGGCAAAATTGAAAATTTATATAATTTTTTTTATTAACATCAAATATTTTTCATTCAAAACTTTTAACCGAAGGAAATTAGGTGTAAATGAAAAATTTTCAAAAGGGTGTAAGCATAATTTTAAGAAAGTGTAATTTCATATTTTTAAAAAGGGTCTAAGTGTAATATACTCTAAAAATAAATTATTTTTTATTTACAATTTCTACTTTTGTATTTAAATTAAAATTTATAAATAATTCTCGACCGATTTTTAGAACTTATTAATAAAATTATTAATATTAAAAAAAAATTCATACACATCTATTTTAACCTTTTCTTTTCTTTTTTTTTTTTTTTACTTTTCACTTTATTTTGGAACAATTTCAATTCGATAAATTTACAATTTTCTCTAAGATTATTCTCGTCACAGACAAGCACCTAACAAATTCCCAGAGGTCTTTTTTAGTCAAAAACTCTAAAAATATTTTATAAATAATTTTGAGGAAGTTGGTATTTGGAGAGGAGTATAGAGTATGGTGGTGGACAAGTCATCATATGTCGTTGTCCCAGAGGTTTCAAGTGCTGGACAAATATCCATCAACAAATATAATTGCTAGACAATGATCATTAGAAATCCACCTGGGTCCAATTTCTGATTTTCTAAGCAAAATGCTGGTACGCTGGACCACCATAAAGATGAAAAATGGGCTCACATTATGCAGTATCCTGGGACACTAACTAGAAAATGACTGGTAAAGAAGAGTTGGAATGAATTGAGAGCTCAAAAACTTCAACTATTATATTTTTCGTACCAAGAGTTGGATAAGTATGATTGGTGTGCAGTATATGGAGCAAATGTTATCAAAGCAAACATACATTTTTATCTAAATATATTTACAACTCCATATAGAATATGTATATATAAGTCGAGTAGGGATGCAAAGACAACATGAAATGCTCTTCCGTAAGGAAGCTCTGCCATCATCCTCAGCTATTTAACCAGTAATTATACACAATAGGAAGTAGTATACCTTTTCAAGAATGATCATCTCTACCTAAGTCTTTCTTCGTCCTTGTTCACCACTTCCTTTTCTGCTGATTGAATTTTGTTGTTGCCAGATGTTTGTGGGTGCAGAGGAGCGGTATCTCAAACAGAACGAGGTTCCTGCAGAGTGTTACGAAAGTCAATTACTTTGGGCGAATCACCCAAATTGTAGCCAAAGGAGAAACTCTATGTGGCCAACTTCCAGTTTAAGGTGACTCGAACCTACTATAAAAATGTGCCCTGTACCCCATCTAAGTGTTGTGGAACTTGGTGATGAAAAGGGAGGGCAACGGGTTCATGCTTACGTGTAGAATTAAAGGGAGACATCAGCTTGAATTACAAGGACCATATCTTATTTTGGATTATAATCAGCTGGTATTATTCCATATAATGGAACCCGTAGAACTGCTTTCTGCTTGTAAGTAGCTGAAATACAAAGAAACTTCCCCAGGCTCGTGTCTAAATTAGTCATGTTCACAGATAACAGTGTTCAAACATACAGGAACTACAATTGATTCACGTTTGAAACCTTTTTAACATTTAAGAGAGCAGAACAAACATGTACAATTGCCAACAATCTGATAAAACTACTTGAAAAACATTGCAAGACAAACCATTAAGAGCACAATGCTTACCGTACGGAAAGGAAATTCATCTGCCTCAAGCATGTGGACGATTTGTCCCATCTTTGGACGCTTATTTGCATCCAAATCTATGCATCGAAGGCAAACCAGTAATACTCTCTTTAAGGCTCTTGGGGGAGGAGGAACGTCCATCAGGGGGTCTACCAGCTCTTCACCACGGCGACTTGCTACCATCCCTTTGAACCAATCAACCAAGTTCATCTGAGATTTGGGAAGGGAGTTAGAAATTGTATCTATTTCTCAGTTAAGTAA
>NC_026154.1:16260505-16295207 GCF_000512975.1 Sesamum indicum
GTTATAGGGGATTATATGGGAAGTGGTTCAAATTTCGTCACCTCTCCAGGTGGTCTAGAATAGTCTACTGGGCCCCTTCCAGTTATTATTTCCATGAGTAAAACTCCAAAGCTGTATACATCGTTCCCCTCATTAAGCATGCCAGTACTTGCATAGTCAGGGGAGACATATCTGTGATATATAAATGAAAAAATTGATTTTCTCCTCATAGCTCCTATCTGTTTAACTGTAATCACACAAGATAGGTTAGAAAAGAACAAACCCAAATGTCCCCATTACTCGTGTAGTAACATAGCTTTTCTCAGATCCCAATAGTTTGGCAAGTCCAAAATCTGACACTTTCGGGTTCCATTTCCGGTCTAAAAGAATGTTGCTCGATTTCACATCACGATGTACAACTTTGGGTTCCAGTCCTTCATGTAAGTACGCCAGTCTGCAACAACGTTTGGAATTCAAAGACAAATAGAAAAGTTAGATAATGGATAAACATATTAACATCTGAGCACTACTATCAAATGAGATGTTCAAAAGAACAGCGCAGTGTGTGGATCAAGTTGTACAGTCTTGTCACAATGAGCACATCGATATGCAAATTCTAATATAAATTTGCATTAATTCTCACCCTCTGGCCGTCCCAATGGCAATTTTCATCCGGACCTCCCAAGTCAAAGGGCTAACTGGCCCCACATCACCATGTAACCACTGCTCCAAATTGCCATTATCAATGTACTCATAGACAAGCAACCTGAATGGAGTAAAAAGGATCCAGCAATAATTCAACAAAAAACAGTTCTATTTTATCAGAGAAACCAAATGGAAAGGAGACGGGCACCTTTGAGCACCTTCTGCACAATAACCTATTAAACTCACAAGGTTCTTGTGTTTTACTTTCCCAATGGCTTCCACCTCCACCTTAAACTCCTTCTCTGCCTGACCCCTATTCACAAGCAGGTCAGCATTAAAATCATTCAATATGCTCCCCAAAGTAGAGAAAAATGCAGGCAGAAGGTCTTGCTCATAATGCTGCCTGTTTTAAGAAAGCTAATGGAGGTGTTTTAGCATTGCAATTAGTAACAGACAAGATTTGACCCGTTTTTCCAATACCATATTGCCAACCAAGTTAAGATTATTCAATTGTTGGAGAGATAACAGAATTGCTATTCTTTCTTCAGACAAATATGCTAGCTACAAACTAGATCATGGCCTCACAGGTACAAACTTCTGGACTGCATCTCTTAAACACCAAATGAAAAGAACATAAGTAGGATACATTTCATTCCTACAGTCAATATCTTCATGGCATTGCAGGAACCTACGTAAATGGCAAACAATATTGTTGAAGCCCACAGATTGGAAAAACCGGTTTCACCTCTATTTCGCATTAAGTTTTCGAAATACTTTTTGTAACTCGTGCAGATATATATCTTCCGACTCCATTTGCATACTGTATTATTCGACTTAAAACCTTTGATTAGGAAAAGAATAGGCTTAATGAGGACTGGAAGTGAGTGAAAAAATTGTAGTATTAGCATCCACTTGCAGGTAGAAAGTAAACAAGACATCGTCCCTCCCAGCACAAAAGGCATACAAGGCCTGGTTGCATTTTTTATTTCTTGAACTATTGATCTCAAAGTACTTCAAAGTTCAAATGTGATTCTCGTTAACCGCCATTAAGCCCATTATAAAACTCCCAAACAAGTAGTACAGTTACTAAAGAGAACAAAAGAGAAGAGACCAAAGAAAAAGGAAAAGGGTATCTAAAACTGAGAAAGGAAAAAAAGAAAAAGATGATTAAGATAAGACAAAGCAACATAATTATACTGCAACAGCTAAAAATGAAATTAATTAAAGGTGAAGGATAGGTTTAAAGCTGTCCTAAAGAAGAGGGAGCAGAATAAACAAACTAAAGAAATAAAAGCTACCCGTTTACTTTGTTTGTCTTTCTTTAATCCCTAGTCAAAAGAGACAAAAAATCAGTCACCCACAAACTCAGCTCTGCGAAATCCAGACGAAGCTTTGATTCCATTTGCATCCCATCAATAGAATCCCCACCGAATCACAAAACTCCATTTACAATAGATCAAGAATTTAAGCAGAATTTCTGTGAAGAAGTTATAAATGAAATCCCAAACACAAACTAAGAGATGAATGGAAATATATCCATGTATGAATTAATATAGAATTGCATCTAACAATTAGTTGATATAAACTGCAAACTCAAAGACGCTGTAACAGCCTGAGCATGTGCTGAAGTACTTACTTGTTGTTCAAAAGGTTTTTGACGGCAACTACAGAACCATCGTGCAGAACCCCACGGAAAACAATACCATAGCCGCCTTCTCCGATCACATTCTCGCTCGAAAACTGATTTGTGGCAGTTTGAAGCTCTCTCAAGCTATACCACCTACCCCACCCAAAGTTCCCCAAACCGTCGGTGGACGCCGACAACACCGAAGACAAGTCGCTCCTAGTCGTGCTCGAATCTTTACTCTCTGAACTCCCCTTCTTGCTCCCCGACTCAATATCCAACCCCCTCACCACATCATCTATCACAAACACTTTGTTTTTCTCAGTCACAACTTTGGTTGCTTCCTTTTGATCCGACCCGTTAACTTCGCCGATCTCTTCTGAGACCAGAGGCACAAGTCCTGCACTGTGTTTAACCCCAATGCGGCGTCCTCTGGAGCTCCGACTACGAAAGAACCAAAATATCAAAAGAAAAACGGCGAGCACCACCACCACGGTGGCGATGATGAGCACGTAGAGCTTCTGCCCAAGAATCGGAGTTCTTGTGGTGAAAATACTATCTCCAGAGGAACCTCCCGAATCCACCATTGTTTCCGGCAAGATCGTGCAGTGGGTGCGTGAAAGTGAGTGAGAAAAACGGCTAAGGCATATGAGTTGAGTAGAATTCAAGACGATAAAGGAAGAAACGTAGTTGCGGAAAATGAGTGGAAAATGAAAAAGCAAGGCATCATTGAGGTGTTAGCTAGCTACGGAGTGGGCACTCAACGGACACCAACTACAAGTGCGAGAAAAAGAGAGAGAGAGAGAGTGGGAGATTTGAGGAAAGAGAAAGGGAGAAAGAAAGGGTTGCGAAAAATCGAAGAGGAGCGTTGTCGCCTCCGACCGTTTGGTTGTTCAATTGACTATTCTACCCTTGGTTGTTCTCATATACACTTATAATGGTCATCTATTAGTGTTCTTACCGAGCTTGCAAGTAGAAATAAACGTAAATAATCATAGACCTGAGACTTAAGAACATACTTCACTTTTATAGTAAAGATATCAAAGTAAGACTACACTGTCCCCTTATTCCAATCTAATTATCAAATTGTTCATCACCAAAAAACAACAATCACATACACACAATCAATACGAGGGTGCAATTATATTTTTGTATCAACCCTCATAAATGCACTACTTTTACCCAATAACCCACTATATAAATAAGAGTTCTTCGAACGAGTCAGTCTCAAACTAACTTTTTGCTACGTCAACAAACATTTAATGACTAATATTTGCGATTAGAAAGAGTAAAAACGTGTCACCACTCGTCACTTTTATAGTTCACGATAATCATAATGATAATCAAATACATTAAATTAGTAGTAATGAATGTCAAAAGGTTGTGGACTTGAATATCACGAGCATGGGTGTATATCTATTGTTGTAGAAATTTTTTTATTTTTTTTTTGTCGCGTTTTAATATTTATTGATCTAAATTATTAATGTATTAAATCAATAATTAAATTTAAATAGTGAACAGTGTAATGAATTGTATACTGAAAAATAATAATAATAATAATAATAATAATAATAAAATTCCAAGTATGATTGTATTGGGAGTGTTAGTTGATGGACGCTTGAGAAATTGCTTGAAAATTAAAACAAGGAATTGAAATGTAAAGGAGTGGTTCACTCATCATATCTCCAAAGGAGGAAAGGAAAAAGAAATTATAACAACATAGTAAATAGACAAGCATGTAAAAACCAAAGTTAAGTTTGAAGTTTTCTCACAAAATATGTAGGGAAGAACAACAACTATTGTCTGGTACTGTCCCTTTCCTATTCACGGTTATAACTCTTGCATGCTGTCATTTTCATGATACATGCACCCAAAATGTTTGAAATGACATACAAGCCCTTGAAAAATGTCCGTTATGTTAAAATATTAGAATTCGCGTCTATTTGAATAGATCATACTCAATTTAATTTATATTTGGAGATTGTGTAGAATTAAAACAGTTTATTTTCATGCAATGTTTATGTTCGAATTTGAAACATTACGTCGGTTTGTGATTTTTGATGCGTTACAACGTTGTTATTTCAAAAAACAAAAAATATTGTATCTTGATAGGTAATTGCAGTTAATCCATTGGCACTAGTACAGAAAAAATTCATCTCAACTGCAACCCGTTCAACTATTGTTTCAGTCATACTTTGTCTTAATTACACCGATTGATGAGGATGATATCACCTCTGCAAATTAAACACATATTTTGATAGTGTGTACAAATAATTATATTTTTTTAATTGATGCGGCTTGCGATATTAATTGGTGCTCCATTATATGAGATACTGTCGAACTGTTCTAATCTAGTATGAGCCTCGCGTTTTTCCTAAAAAAGGCACCTCACCAGGGGAGAAAGACCTTGGGGCTTATAAGCCATTCAAACTTTTCATCTAAAATCAATATGAGATGTTTGCCTACATCATCAGTCCCCCAGATAAACTACTTGGAAGGGACACATGACTTCATTTTTACCATGAGGCTAATGATGTAGACAAGTTCTCACTTGGGATGTAGACAAGGAGTTTAAGTGGTATATAAACCCAAGGTCTCCTTTCTCTAGTGAAGCACCTTTCTAAGATAAAAAGTATGACAGACAATATCTCATGCAATGAAGCATCGTTAGAACCGCAAGCTGCATCACTAATTCTTATTATATCAATTAAGGCTAACTTAGATTAACAAAATTGAAATGGCATTAAAAGCAAGATTCATTAATAACGTCCAATGACAAAATTCTAACACTAAACTTCAATTGACAAAGTGCCAAATGCTTAGCAAGTCAAGACAAGGAGCAAAAATCAACATAGGGATACTAAAATATTACCAACTTGACAAACAATTGCACCAATAATTCAACAACTCTTACTATTACTTCATTAAACTCTTGGATGACAAGCAAGTTTTATCCATAAACTCTGTACTAATCCCAAGAGTTGTTTAAGGTTCAATGTCTTAATGGCAGTATTGATTTGAGATTAGTTAGTTCATGTTTAACCATTTTGTGATCTTAATGGGGTTTTAATGTTCTTTTTAGAAATTATTTCTTCTAAAATATGTCATTGTTTGATAATAAGAAGATGGGAAATATTATAATTCAATAAAGTATCAATAATGTATGCTCCAATTAATTATTGTTGAGATGTTTAGTGGGGTTGTATGTATGTCATCCACCTCATCCTATTTTTTACTGTTGTTTTATTTTTTATTTATAATTTCAGACCTCTATTCAATAATTACATAATTTTATTAAATATTAAAAAAAATGATTAATATTTTAAATAATAAAAAATATTTATAATTATCTCAAATGCTATAATTAATCATAATAAATGATCCTTTAATTTATTTTTGTCTTCCAAGGGACAGGGCCACAACATATTGCCCATACAGGATTACTATTTCTATTATTTATTAAGGCTCAAAGAGTAACTACCTTTGGTAGATAAAGTGTAGTTGATTAAAAATGTCCTTTTTTAAATTTAATTTATTTACAACTAATTATTTATTTAATTGGTTAGTCATATCAATGGTTTTCTGTTCATGTTACATTTAAGGTTAATTTATTTTATCAATTTTAATTAATTATTTGTTTTATCTTTTTTATTTAATTTAATTAAATAAATATAGATACAGTTTAAATTATGCACACACATTAAGTTCACATTCGTAAAATTTGATATTCGCTACACAAATTCGTATGCAATTCTCTTTTACGGGATTATGAGATGCCATCCAATTTTATTATTTAATATAGAAACAAAAACATGTTAATAATAATTTTAAGTATATATATGTATATTAACATAAATAAAAGATCATTTACATTCACAGACGACTATTAGTAATATCGCGGCATCAACTTTTGAATATAACAATTATTCCACTAATTAAAATATTTTATATTAACACCACTATACGAATTCTTTTATAGCCGTGATAATACCTTAATTAATTTTTTTATTTATTTTCTAAATATAATTTATTAGTTTGTATATATTTTGTATTTATATTTATAATATAATTTAAAAATATAAAAAAATATTTATTATATACACACAAAAACTACGCAATTTACCAACTAATGTACATAATAGGAAGAGGATAGAGTAGGGGTAAAAGAGGTAGAAGGAGCAATGCCACCACTCTTGTGATCTCATAACTATTACTGGTAATTCAAACTGCCTAATTATTACTTGACAGAATTCAATGCCAACAGGTAATAAATGCAACAGCTTAGGCTGAGCTGTCTCTATATTAAGGGCTCTTTCGTCCTAATCAAAGATTGCAATAAGAAAATCATGATTAGGGTACAATTTACAATGCAATTGGTCACAATATTACCAAAATGTCCTTTCTAAGCCTAAATTAAGAGAAAAATCAAAAGATTATAAAGTACACTATTTTTTAAATAAAAGAATAAAATTTATCACATATATTACAATAAATTTTATCACATACATCAATAAGTTCATAATAAATAAAATAATAAAATAGAAATTATGATATAAGTAGAAATAAATACCCATAGATGTGGAACTCGAATTCGAAAAATTTTATATCAACTGAAGAATTTTAAAAAGTTATCCACCTCACCGTTGAGGTGGAGGTCTTATTCATGAATGTGGTGTTTGCAAGGGTCAGATATAAATGTTTATCAGTTTATTATTGAAAATAAGTTGATAGAAATATTTTTGTTTTATATTTTCTATTTTTAAACTGCTCAAATTAAATTGATTTGAATTAAAAGGTATAAGAAAGTTCCTATCAATTTCTGCAGCTTATCTCTGCTTTTTTTAACTGTTTAAATTAAGTTGATTTAAATCAAAAGTTATAAGAAACTTCCTACCGACTTCCACAGCTTATCTTTTGCTTTTAAAATGCTTAAATTAAATTAATTTAAATAAAAAATTGTAAAAAAAATTTCCACCAACTTATGTGGCTTATTGGTAAAATTGTGAATGTTACCTTATTTTTCAAAAAGCTTTCTAATTTTTACTACTCTTTAACCTGTGAATTTTTTTTTATAATTAATTTCAACCATAAATGTAAAAGTTATTGCGAACGATCTTGAAATCCATAAGGGCGAAATTTGGAAGGAGAGTCAGCAAATTGGATTTTCTGTTGAGAATCGTATTTTATTTTCTGTTCCATTCAATACACACACGTGTACAAATACGATTTGTAATAAAAAAATCCTTTGCTTGAGAGTTGGGATGGAAATTTTGCCGATGAATGAGGGCAAAACATGTCAAATAAGTGGGGCAAAAGCAAAATTCTTGATTGAATCAGGTTTAGCTGTAGAATCAAACTAATCGCAAAGCAAATGTATCATACTTGTTATATAATTTGGTCATTTTTAAAAATTATACACTAATTATACAATAAATATATTGTATTTATCATATAATTGATTCAAATTCGATCCGATTACGTTGGACCTAGAATTTTACGAAAAACAAATATGGTGGTTCTCGGTGGAGGAACTTTAAATGCAAGGGTAGAAAGCGCGTGTGGGGTCATGAGAATCGAACTGAAATATGAATTACCATAAATGAAGGAGCGTTGCGTTGTGGGTCGCCCCGCCCCGCCCCGTTTCCTCCTCTGACTTGGGTTTTAAAATTTGCCCGCCCATTAGACATGGGTCTTTGTGTAGTATTTAATACTCTGGAACTTCACCTTTTTTTTATTTTATAGCTCACTGTAAGTCGGTGTCTGGACTGCTAATTTTCAAACTTAGGATGGTGGATTAATTTATGGTAAATTCAATGTTTTTATAAGTACGAGATGAATAATATTCCGCTTGATTTTTGGATTTTTTTTTCCCCTAAAGTCAACTCGTTAGAATTTTAAAATAAAAATTTAATATTTTATAAATTCTGAAAGAATTTTATAATATTATAAAGTATTTTAAATAAATTTGATCAAACACTCTTAAAATCCTAAATACAAGTTAGATTGAAAAATCTTCATTTTTTTTATCCATTGGCAACTACTTCTTCGACTCCCTAGGGGAATAGATTCACATACACAAATAATTTCTACACATACACACTCATTCTTTCAACATAGCTTGCTGTCTTATTTTTCGTGCTTTCTCTTTTTCACATTATTTTTTGAATATTACGTACTGACTTAGGCGTTGAAATACTAATATTTTTTTTTTGCAAATTACCATCTTAAGACCTGCAAAGAATTTGACCCGTCAAGAAGCTAAAGTCCACAAACTATTCTATTCGTGAATTTTGGGCACGCATGTATAGAATGGCAAATTTTTAACTAACTTGAAGTGATTTAAGATCGTAAATATAAATTAACAACTTCAATCTTTTTTAAAAAAGAGCATATAAGCTCCTAATATTTTATTTTTAAAATTTATAAGCTTTTTTTTTCCTAAATAAATTATCAAAGCACTTTAGATCATCATATAAGCTTTCAAACATTTTATGAAACCTTATAAGATGTTTTAAAAAACTTATAAGCTAACGCAAACACGCTCTGGTGAGCTTTATGAGCACTTTAAGACCCTTTATAAGATGTTATAAAGTATTTGATAAATTTGTCCCATGAATAAGTTCGAGATTATGAATCCAAGTCATACCGGATATGTGGATATTTGTCTCATTTTATGTGAGTTATTGTAATTTTTTTCTTTATTAGTTATATCAATGAATTGATTAAATTGGAATATTACCAAATATATCGGATGAGTTATTATAGTTTACTTACAATTATTAGTCGGAAAACAGAAAAATAAAAAAGAGTTAGATGAATAATAATTTTGGGCCAAGTGGTCCTCAACAAATGCTACCAACAGAACAGAATATGAATGTACCAAAAGCCCAAACCAGTGGAATGGGAGTCCTGCCCAAGTCTCAAATACGAAAGAACCAATTATCAAAACTGGACTTGTTCAGTAAAAGTTCAGCATGTAGTCAATTCTTTATTGGGCCACTCCCAAAGGTTCTTTTTTTTTTTTTTTTTAAAGGTTTTTTTTTTTTTTTTTTTTTTTTTTTCCTTTCTTTTTAAACGATCGATATTTTCAAAACAATCAATATACTATTACAATATTATTGTATTATTGCTCCCACACACTTCGTAATAACTAAATCTGAGGTTAATGTTTGTTGAGATTAAATACACGTTCCCATTTATATATTTTTAGAATAATAAATTACAACGTGTTCTCTTGAAGTTTATATAAGAGATAATTTTTCTCTAAGGTTTGATGTAATTATTTGTAGATCCCATGTGGTTTGTGAAATTACATCTAGTGCTCATTAGGTTTGCATCCGTCTAATAAATAAGTCCATTTATTAGTTAAAATTTGTTGAATTTGCTGATATATGATAAAAAAAAAACTTAATGAAAATTGATATTTAGCTTTTATTTACTTAAAACTGACTTATTACATGTCGAATAATTTTTTTTGAATTAAACTACCCTTGTAAATATACCTCCTCACATGCATTAATTTGTGAAGACATATGAGGGTAATTTGGTCATAAATTTTTTTATTTGACCTACTATAGGTTAGTAATAATTCAATCGGGGATAAACACATTTTTTTTTTTGTTAATATCAGTAAATTTAGTGAATTTTGACTAATTGAGGGACTTATTTGTTGGACGGAAGCAAACCTTATGAGTGCTAGATGTAATTTCGCAAACCACATAGAATTTACGTGTAATTACACCAACATCAGGAAAGTGAAGTATAATTATCCTTGTCATAATTATAAATACCCCATCATTAGAAAATTTATAAATACTCATAAAATTAACGATCATGTAACAAATACCCCTTTTAACGAACTGTCACAAGGCATATAATTTCATATTTATCCAAATGAATAAAAAAAATGTCAGTTTAAGCTTTTCACCAAAATATGTAAAGATAAAACGAAAAAATTCTTTCTCAAACTATATATGGTTGAATCAAGAGCAAGTGTGATACACTTATACGTGATTGATCAATTTTTTTAATTAAATATTAATCACACTGCAATTTATTATACTTATTAAATAATTAATTTAAGTACAACTAAATTTAATTGGAGTTAGAATTGCTTAAAAAAAAAAATTGAATACTTAATAAGGAGGAATGGGGGGGATACAGATGGAAATATGGAGTAGAGAGAATGATGATAATGTTTTAAAGCAGCTTATGTGGCAACCGACAACCTTTATCCATTCACACCCAACTTGGATAAGTTCAATTACCAGACAACCCCTGCGAGTCCAGACGAAACGACGACGTCTATAGACCTGCTCTCGCATTTCTCTTTCTATTAATCAATCGCAAATTTACACGTACCCGAAATATGGCTACCGGTGGCGATAACGATAACGATAACGGCGCGGCTGCCGCCGTTGGGGCACCGAAGAAGAAGCAGCGCGTCGGTAGCAACAGCCTTCTCTCCTCCTCTCTCGCTGTCAATGATTCTTTCTCAGAAGGAAACCCGGCCGAAAGTCGTCATAAACCGCCTGCCATCCCCCTATCATCTTCTCATTCTATGTTTCCCGTCTCCTCTTCCTCCACCTCTTGCGGCTTCAACGACCCTGCCACCGGTGACGTCATCCTCAGCCTTCGTCTTGATCGTCAATCTTCTCCATTTGATTGCGTGGAGGTGCCATTCGAATCCAGCTCTGTTGCTACTCTGGGACAGCCGGTCACGCACATCTACTTGCATTCGCGAGTTCTTTGCCGCTCGAAATATTTTTCTGCCCTACTTTCCGACCGCTGGCGACAGCGGAATGATACGTCATCGTCAAATCAGGCTGAAAGTTCTCACAAAATTAACCGTTTTCACCTTGTTGTTCCAGCTACTACGGAGTCTATCAGCCACCACTTAACAGTCCTGAAACTGCTTTACTCCGATGATTTGTTGTCTTCACTAGATAGTGTCTCCACCGCGCTTAATTTGCTTCCCATCGCGCTTGAGCTTTTGTTTGAGGACTGCATTAAAGCCTGTGTTAAATTCCTTGAGGCAGTGCCGTGGTCAGAGGATGAGGAGAAGAAGATATTAGATTTGATTCCTTTTCTGAGTGAAGAAGAGTCGAAAGAGCTCCAAGCCAGGATGTCGCCGTTGAAAAATGACTCTTCCGAGGAAATGCTCCACGGGTTGATACTAGCTGCAATTCATAATCATTCGAACATGGCTTTTGCTAAGGCATTTGTAGCAAAACTGATGAGAGATTTTTCTTCAAGGGAGTCAGCAAGGAGGGTTTTGGATACAGCGTTTGACAAGATTTTGAGTGTTGTGAAGCAGTCGATGGAGGAGTACTCGAGTCCGGTTTTTACAGGGGATCATAATGAGACAGAGGCGATTCAGAGGCTCAATTTGCATACAGCGATGATTAATGGGAAGCACTTGTTGTGGTTGATGGAGAGGATGATTGAACTAAGAGTGGCGGATACAGCTGTGAAAGCGTGGAGTCAGCAGACTTCCTTTACGGGAGATTTACAGAGGGCATTGCGTGATGATGCATGGAGAAATATTGTTCCAAGCCTTCCCTCTGTAGTGCTTCGTTGCACATGCAGGCTTGCCAATGCGGTTGCCGCAGGGAACATTTTGGCAGATAGACAGGTCTACCATCATTCCTTTGTCCTTGTTTATTGATATGCCCTTCTCTATGGTGATTGTCGAGCTGTAGGTTGGTCATGTTTCTTTTGAATGTTCAATTCATATTAATTGCTTGTATATACTGTGCCTTGCCTTTCTGTTGCTGAATTCTGGCTGATAGTTAGCTTTATCAGTTAGATGCCGATCAATGTTCGATATGCCTTAGCAATTAGATGAATCTTGACTTTTGCCACTTGTGCATAAAGGTTAAAAAAAATAATAGTTGAGAAAAACTTACAAGGTTTTACTTTGGAGTAAGGACCTGTTATAGGATACTATAAATTTTCTTAACAACAATTTGCCATTACGTAGCTGAAGTTATAAGGAGATCGTACTCCAAAGTCAATATTGTTCACAGTTCCTTTACTGATATTGAATATTCTTGTTTGAAGTACAATACATGACTCTTAACAGTCAGTAAATCTGCTAGCAGGAAAAACCACGTAAATGTGTCTATCTCTGTGGCTTTCACCAGAAAATTCAGTTTGGCCTCAACTACCTATACTGTCTACACAGGTTAGGATGGATCTTGTGAGAGATTGGCTGCCCCTGTTGATTACATGCAAAGCTAGCGTCTCGCCTATGGGGCCAAATCACAAGTCACTTTATCTGGAGCTGGAAGAAACATTTTTGAGAATTATATCTACTCTCCCCATATCAGATGCACAAGAGTTATTGCAGCAATGCCTTAGCTTTTCGACTCGTAACATGGATGACTGCCCTCACTTGGTTGCAGCTTTTACTACTTGGTTTCGCCGTGCAAACAGACCCCAAAAACCAGATCGCCGTGGGTGATGGCCAGTGTTTGCTTTTTAAAATGCAGCACTTGAATGGAACCTAAAGATATGGTTTTGGTTACTATAAATTTGCACATTCAGCTCACAGGGGGGTAAGGCAAGCAGGTACACATATTCAGCTTACTGGAGGGTAAGGAAAGCAGGTAGATGTCTCATTTCTGGTACTCAAAACTTACTTGAAGGTGTGGAAGGGATCCATGGCACCTTCAGCTTTGTACATACGCTGTTTGTCATTACCTAGCACAGGCCATCCCGTCTCATCTCTGTTGACAAATTTTCATGTATGTTTTCACTGGACCTGTATCCTTTCTAGCCAATAGTTGTAACTATTTGCCAGGTACCAAATTAGCATCCTGCTGATGATAAACAGAAATCTTTGTTTACTTTCTTTATCTGGTGATTTTGGCTCTTCGAGAGATTATTGAGTTTCTATTTACATTGCAGTGAATGGCACAACACAATTCGACATGCATCAAAACAGTTGCATTTCCTCGATTCATCATACTGCACAAGCTACATCAGAAGGTCTAAGCTCATTGATAAGCAACATGGGTATACCTTGGATGTTTAGGTTCAGCCAGGGAGAATTCATGTATGGATACAAATACAGTTTTATTTTCATACATTCTTGCAGTAGGTTAAATGAAACGAACCAGTGAGCTTATCCAACAGTCTCGACTTGATCTGCACAAAGGTTAGATAAAGGTCAGATTAGAGAAAACGGCTTCTGAAGTTTCTTGTGGTTCCTTGATACATTCGTGCCAGAAGCCCCACTCCTATTCCAACTCCAAGACAGATACTGAGGCCTATGCCAACGCCGACTCTTACTCCAGCATTGAACCAGGATAATTCTCCATCTTCGCCTTCCAAGTATTCCATTCCTTGATATGGACTGCAGTAATTTTCCTCTTCTGGTTTGTAATCTGGATGATTTCTTGACTGCAAAACAATTTATAGATTCGTGAAATAAGAAGTTTTTGACCAATTGAGATGAATGAAGATCTCACAGTAATTGTTACATTTCCTATTGTTCACTTGAAAAAGTCCTGCTGAGAAGTGAAACCATGTATATAAAAACAGAAAGTTATATTGAATATCAGTATTCTGCTTAGGAACATGTGCCAGCCTCATACTATCCTGAATACTCAAGGATAAGTTTTTATATGGTACCAGTAGTTGCCAAAGTTTGTGCTCACCAAGAAGATTACTGCAAGAAAAATCCACCATAAAGCAACAACTACAGATATAGCAGGAATTGATAAACTGTCATAATGGGATTACCATAACAAGCAAATGATATCAAATTCCCCATCATATACCAAAAATTCAACATCCACCAGCCCTGTTCATGTACCTGAATTGCTAGGCTAGAGGAATCGTCTTTGTGGCTTTGGGTTGCCTCATATTCCGGTATCGACTCCAGCATCCCTTTCCTAAGTTGCTTCTTCTTATGACTCAGGTGCAACGTTTTAGTCAATATAATCGGACTACCCAAGAAGCAACCGGCAACAAAAACCTCGATAGCAGGCGAAGCAGATTCAAGGCCCTTATAGTTATTTTGGTTTCCCTTGAAAAATCCATACTCCAATTCGCAATTCATACTCCAACTCTGGACATGATTCCTCGACGATTCAATAAAACCATTGCTTTGACACAGTTCTAAAGTTCCAGATATCACCAGCAAATCTCTGTGGAAAACCTCAAACTTCACACTTCCAGTCATCCGGACACTATCGGTACTCACAAATGTAACTTCTTCGGATTGTTTATCTAAACGGTCCCTTTTGAGAAGTACAGACGCACCATCAGAATATATGCTAGTTCTTACACCATTGGCTTCAAGAAGAGTGTCCCGGTTTAACGGGACGTGGTTCAGCGTTAGGTACTCAGGAATTGAATCATCACGAATCGCACATTCGCTAATTCTAACGTAGAACACTCTCAAGTCAAGCCACGACAAAGGGGCCTTGATGGTAGGTTGGTAAGAGGGGTGCCTAATGATGGAGTGACCATTTTCTGCCCCTCCATTTTCATTGAGCTCTTCTCCGTCATCAGAATTCTCCATCTCTCTCAAAGAAATTAGTACTTCGTCTTCATTGAAATCCATCAAGGCTTAGTTGAGACAATGGCTTGAGAAAACCCATAAAAAAGGGCGGATTTGTGTCAGAAGGATAACCTGTAAAGATGACAGCAGAGCAATATGATCCACACATTTCAAGAAACAGAGAAAAACAGAACAAAGGAACAATTTCAATTGCAACAAACAACATACAGATGGGGGGGTACTCAAGATTTCCAGCTGCAAACAGATAGAAATTGAGCTATCAATCCTACATGAATCAAACAAAAGAAACACAGATAAGATTACAGAATTTTGAAAACCCTTCACAAGATAGTTGACTAACTGTTGGAAGAAATTTAACAAAAAGAGACAACAGGCGGAAAAGAATTCAGTAGGAAAATACCAAGAACCCTTGATGCAAATCAGTGACGAAACACAAGAAAAATCAAGTAGTAGCAACCACCTTGGCAGAGGAAAACCCAGAAAACAAGGAAATAAAGTAGAGAAAAAGGTTATCTATACATATCAGTGTAATTCTGTGTAAAAGAAAACTCCAACAGCATAGCTGAAAGCCACCAAAACTGATTACTGAAAAAACGCCCATCTCCTATTTCAGAAGAAACCACCTACAGTAATTTGGACGCGAACAAGAAACAGGAAAACAGAGCAAAAGAGTAATTCCCTACTACACAAGCAAGAACTGAGAGACCTACCAGCAGCTTCTGTAACTGTTAAGAAGAGAGAAATAATAATAAGAAACGTTAGTTGGTTGAAGTTTTTACGTTTAAAATGATGAGAGAATGAAGTAACAGCGCATTAATGATGCAGCATGAAAATGCGATCAGATATCTGAGACGAGCGAAGAAGAACAACAGTGAGAGAGGAGGACACGGACTCCAACTCGCTTCCACTTCCACCACTACAGGACACCATCTCCTCCTCATGCAGTGACACGCAAACGAACAAACCCCAATTATTACTATTTTGGTTTGATAATTACAAAAATGAGAAAACACCTTACCTTCTTTTCAAGGGAGAAAATCCAACGGTAATTGCCAAAAGCCCCCCTGTCTTATTTATATTTGCATTGTCTCGCCCGAAGAAATTTAACAATTAATCACGATAATTTGTCGGGTTAAAAATAAATAATCATCGTAAATAACTTTTGCTTGTCGCTATACAATGGTTGTTTGTCGAGATTTTTGAGTGTTGTTAGATTATTTGTCCTGAATAAAAAATATGACAAAAATAGTTTTTATAGTGAGTAATCTAAATTTTGCGTTAGTTTTGTTTGATTCGTTGTTAATAATAATTATTTATCACGATTTTAGTCCATAATCAATAATATTGTAGCTTATAGTACTTTTTTTTAGTGTCTACACATTCGATGTGGGTGATATCATAATAATTCCTGAAATTGTCACAATTTAAATATGAATAAACTACAACGAGCTTTCCTAAAATTTATCATAATTACAATTACCCTTTAATTATTTGAAAAATACAAATATTTTTTGATATTATGATGGAGGAAAAGCCATTGGAAGTAACAATAATGAGAATACATCTCCGATACTCTACAAAGCTGGCGTTAGAAAATAAAAATAGTTTATGGGTGAACGAATCCCTTAATAGAGTTATCAACTATTTAATGAAAAAGAGTCATAATCCTAGAATGGTAAAAACATGTCTAAAATTGGCTAAAATTTGGATTATCTCAACAACCTACGAGATTTGGGCCAAAAGTACCCTATGATGGTAGCAACACTCCAGTAAAATATTATGCCCAAACAATAACTGCGGAAGATAAAGAAAAATACGCAAAAGTCCAGACGATGGTCAGTACAATGGAATTTCGTGACGATTGACAGGTCCTCACGACAAAAGTGGTGAGGGATTGGATACTCCTTTCGAAGACGATCGAGTGGGGTCGTACGTCTTGTAATTCCAACCGAATTAAAAATTATGATCATTTGAAACTCCACCATTAAACCACGCAACCAAAATTGCAACTTACACCAATCCAAAGCTCAAAAAACACACCTGCCTCTTGTTCAACACCAGATAAATAATAGTCCAACAAATATCTCTTATAATGGACTGTTACGAGATATATTTGTTAGACGGGTTTTAATTTTAAAAATATGCTTTTATTTTTTTAAAAAATAAAAATATATATATAATTATGATAAATTTTTAAAAAATAATTATTATTTACCCTTTTAAATATACAATAATATAAAAGTTTTTATCTAGAAAGTATGTCCTTGATTTTGTTTATGAAGTTCCGGATATTGATGAAGATGTCTGTTACAGAAGATTAATTGTCGTGTTTGCCTTCTTTTTTTTTTTTTTCACTTTATTTGTGTGTATTTTTGTCTTAAATTTTGTATAAATAATATATATATAATATAAAAAAATATAATTTAATAATGCATAGTAAATTTTATTACCCAAAATACAGTATTAAATATATAATATATATATAAAAGAGACATATTTAACAATAAACAATGACTTTTGTCTCTAAAAAACACAACATCAAATATACATAACTTATTTTAAATTATCTCTAAAAATAAATTTAAATATATATACTATTTTCAATACATATTTATTTATTTTTATTTTTCTATTTCTATTTTCATTAAATACAGAAAAAGAAAAAAAAAAAAAAAAAAGAAAAAAGAAATCCGAACTGCGATTTGGTTGGGAGAGAGGGAAGAAGTAGGGCCGTTAGTATCCAATATTCCCCACATCTTATCCTGCACAGCACCGCAGAGGAAACAGACATGACATAATATTGCAGCAAAGAGAAGATAGAAAATGATGTGTGCTGGTGGTCATGACGCTGATTGCTCCACCTAAATCCCTAATTCATTTCCTTTCTACTTACGCTCTCATTCCTTTCTTTCATATATATATATATATATTTTGTTTTGTTTTGTTACAATAATGTATTTTTACAACAAATAATTATAATTACATCTCTTCAGATTTAATATAATAATACATATATTTTGTGTACTTTGAAAACTTATATTTAAATATTTCTGATATTTGCTTTCGTCTAACAAATAAATCAATTCGTTACTCAAAATTCACTGAATTTACTGATATTATAAAGAGTGTTGATCGACTAAGACAAGGGACAATGATCATCAAAGTCGAATACCCATCATCTGTTTTGTGCTATTATTTTAGTGTCTATCGTTTACCTTGTGCTACTACATAGTTATATATAGTCCATAAATTTGAGATCTATTTCGTATAGGCGTTGATAGGATGTGAAACTTGTTATAAAACCCACCCAACTTTCGGACTCAACACGTCTAACCTGCAAGCTTGATTATTTTTCGTTTTTAATTAATTGATGTAATATGATATATTTTTTTTAAAAAAAAAATAAATATAATTAATAATATTCATGAATATTATTCTGAGTGAGTTTTGGACATAATTGGAGGCCCACTTCAAGTCCGATTTGGGCCTAAAAAACTTAGAATTGGAACCAGTCATATAGAATTTGATCCATGAGCCGTGTGTGCTGATTCACATTTTTGCGCTTAAATTTGTAGGTATATTATTTTTGTAATTTAAAATATTTTAAGGGACAAATACTAATTAACAGTTTTAAAATTATTATTAAGTAATAATCATTTGGGTTTTATCAAAATATATTTTTATTAAATTGTTATTGCGATATATTTATAGTGATAATTTAGTGAATAATGACTAAGTTTGTTTAATTGAATTGATGCTATATATATATATATGTCACTAATCTTTTTAAGATTTATTATTAATTATTAACAATGAATCTCAAATAAAAATTATGATAAATAGTATTAAAAATAAAATAAATATTTTCATCTATCAATATATATAACTTAACATTTACTAAATTCAGAATTTGCAAACAATAATTTAAGCTAATTTTGTTATCATATCTAATAATACATTTTCTTATTATTAAATTTTTGAGCTATTTTACCTATTAATATATTTAAAATTAAATTATTTATATATATACATATTTTATCTATTATTTTTTTTTCTAAAAAAATAAATTTTCCGTTCTTTGAGAGTTGAGTACACCGCCTGTGAGCCAAGCCGACAACAGCAGAATATTAGTTATAGGCTTATAGCTTGCGATTGGCCTTCGCTTGTTAGAACAGCGCCACACTCACAGCTTCTGAAACCCGCGATGGCTTCCATCTTAGCCCGCAAATCCGTCGCTGTGCTTCGTGCTCGTCATCTCGTAAGCCTTGTGATAGAGCTTCGTTGCTTTTCCTTTTGATTTTAGTTCTTATTCGTTTACGCTTTTTGTACGGTTTAATTTCTGGTTTGGATTTTTGAATCCGATGGTAATGGTTTGGTTTTTATCCCATAATCAGTAATTTATACGCTCGTATTGGTGAGTGAATAAGGAAAAAGCGGTGAGGAGGGAGGTATGTTGGTTTTATTTCGATTTGGTCTTAGGGTTTCTTGTTTGTTCGACGAGGTGGAGCAAGTGTTTCGGATCTAAGATGATTGATGAGAGGTTACGAGAGTTTGAAATGGAGTTTCTTTCTTTTTCCGGTTTCTAATATGATCTACCTAGTTTAAAACAAACAAAAATTAGTCGGCATTGTGCTAATTGATGGATCATTTTTACGCATTTTGTTCCAGAGAAGCTGGAACCATTGTCAAACTATTCGGCACTTCCCCTCAGACTTGCACTCTGAACTATTCTCTCACCTCCGTAATATGTTCTCTTTTGTTTTTACTTGCTTTCTGTATCATGCCTAGAACTGCAATTTCAGCAGACTCGAGAATTGTTACATTCTATCTTTCATTTGGGAGTAATGTTATGGTGCTATCTGTAATTATGTGAAATAGTTAAAATGACGTTATTTTAATTAAATATTCTATTAAGCAAATGCGTACGTTGGTTGTTCTCATATGTAAGATTATTTCACCACTCTGTTTTTTATTTTTCATTCGCCTTCTTAAGTCTGGTTCTTGTTGGAAATTATAGGCTTTGGCGGGGCAAGGATTGCAGAGACCCAGCTGCATTGGGGCAATATGCAGTGAACGTTCATTTGCCACTAAGCACTCCTTCTCTACTGACAAAGGTTTGCACCATGTTCTGTTCATTTTAGCCCTTCGTCTCCTTGTGTCTTATTCTCAGCTAAAATATTTTTGGTACTGGATGCATATAAAATATTGCCATCATCTATGAGCAGCAAATGTTCTATAGCGCTTCTGTAGCTTTGCTAAAAATGCTAGTGACAGAGCATCATGATTAGTTTCAGGTCTTTTTTTCACTTACTTTGATCTTAATAAATACAATCAGCGAGCATCATTCGTGCTTTTCATTGGGACTGTCCATGTCTTAAAACTTGGAAGGACACTCTTCTAACGTCATGCTTGGCATACTGTCCTCTAAATTAGTATTGCTGAACGATGTTGGACTTCTGGGTAGAATTTATGACAGATTTTATTAAGGCAGTTATTAGAATTTCTTAGAAGTTGGCCTCGATTCTTAGAAAGCTCCATCTGCAATACATTAAAAATGCTGTGCTGCTTGACCCCATATCACTGCCTGTCATAAGATGACAGATGCTATTCGATTGAGTGTCTATTGGGGTTGGGAACAATGATGAGATGTTAACTTTCTGTAGCAGATTTTTATGTTCTTGGGGTTATTTACTACAGATGACGAGGAAAGGGAAAAGCTTGCAAAGGAGATATCAAAGGATTGGAATTCTGGTAAAGGGCCTCTATAGATCTTTCTTTAGGCTTTAGTTCTTCTGTATGCAATGCTAATCTCTTTCACTTGTTGCTTTTCTCAAGTTTTTGAGCGGAGCATAAATACATTATTTCTCACTGAAATGGTTCGAGGGCTGATGCTGACACTGAAATACTTCTTTGACCCGAAAGTCACAGTATGTATCCTTTTTTTTTTTCCTTATTAGCCCATGGAGCTTGCTTTACCTTTATCAAACTGATTATGATTTTGTGCGGATGGAGCGAGGTTGGGTTTTTAAGGGTGATGTTTGAAGCAAACCGCACTTTGAATTTGAACATTGCCACTTAAATGGGGAACTGGACCAGCTCATCGTCTAGCTACTGTTATAAATTGGAAGAAATAGAGTCCTTATTCATGTCTGAGAATATCATTATTTTACAGATTAACTATCCTTTTGAGAAGGGGCCTTTGAGTCCTCGTTTTCGCGGAGAACATGCTCTCCGGCGTTATCCTACTGGAGAAGAACGCTGCATTGCTTGCAAACTATGTGAGGCTGTAAGTCAATAGTTTCCAGCACACTATCTCTACTACAGTTTGTGATGTGTTGTTGCAACAAAAATGTAAATTATCTTCCCCGAACCAGAAAAAGATGCATGAATTATGAGGCTTAATAAAATGAATGCTTACTCCTGTTCAATAAGCTAGATAAAAGTAGCTTACAGCCAACACCTGTCGTAGACTTTGTCTGTCTTACATGTCCATTTGACCCCCTGAACCTTTAATTCAAGCTGATAGTATCATCTTCTTTTATTTGTTAGGCTATTGCTTGTAGGTTGCTCTTGCAGCTTGATATGTGAGCCTTTGCCAATCATTGTTAGTTTAGCTTGACTAAGTGTTTGTTCCTTCACAGATTTGCCCTGCCCAAGCAATCACCATTGAAGCTGAGGAACGAGAAGATGGGAGCAGACGTACGACTAGGTAAATGCTCATGTGTAACTTTGTGTCTGTGTTCCTCCCTCGCTGTCTGCTCCACATGCGCCATAACTCTTTACACTTTAAATGCAACAGGTATGATATCGACATGACAAAGTGCATTTACTGTGGTTTTTGCCAAGAGGCATGCCCTGTCGATGCTATTGTTGAAGGGCCCAACTTCGAATTCGCTACTGAGACACATGAGGTTTGATCTTTATTCTTTATCGGCTTGAATACGCTGTAGAAAAAGCAAAACTGATCATGTTCGTCTCCATGCAATAGGAACTCCTCTACGACAAGGAGAAGCTTCTAGAAAATGGTGACAGGTGGGAAACTGAAATTGCTGAGAATCTCCGATCTGAAAGCTTATATCGTTGAGTTGAGAGTTCAATTTTCAGCGTCGGCAAGAGATGGAGTTGGATGTTAATTCTCAAAGATGTGTTCAATAATAAGGAATGTTGATCTCATTACCTCCTTTGTGTTTTATTTCTTGTTGCTCTATATGTTAAATAGGCAACATGGGATCGGAAGGCGAAAAAGAACTTCTCATGAAGAATTGTTGATTGTTCTGTCGATGGCATGCTTTAGAACTACAGAGGAAAACAATGTTACTATCTGTATGCGGTTGATTCGCCACAAGATTTTTAAGTAACTGTGGGATTGTGATCTATCTGTTCTATTCTACGAGGAAATAAAGGCTTCCGACACTGATTGACATTTCTGAGAGGTACAAGGTTTAATTCCAAATGTAAAAACGTGTACTTGAAAACGCTGTGGACGTTACCAAACTTTGCGCTGTGCTCAATCTTTCCTGTCTGAAAGTGAGTAATGACTATCTTAAATAGTTGCCCTTTCTTTAAATATTAAATCAATATGATTATAAATAAATTATAATAATTTATATAAAATGAGATAAATAACTATGTATTTTATGGGATTCGAATTCACTTATTAATGTAACCTCAAACACGTATAAAATATATATTTTAGTGAATTTTAACTTTTTTTATTTATCCTACACTGATATATCATAAATTTAAAATAATGTAACTGAATTTTATCCTTTCTTAAAAAATAAAAGAAACATATTTTTAAAATATATGTTGTTAAAAACTTGTAATAGTTATAAATGAAAACTTTAACATAAATAATAAAAAAGATAATAATAAATTGATACACTTTTGCAATCTTTCTGCAAAACATCTTTTCAGCAATCGCATTTCATCATACTTCCCTAAAAATACTTCGAGACCAGCCTAATTAAAACCGCCAGGTCCTCACCGTGAAGGAATTTTCCAAGTGCGACTTTCCCTTTACTCCCAACTCACACTCACTCACGTTCGAGAGAGAGAGAGAGAGAGAGAGAGGTGTGAGGTGAATTGGAAGGGAGTCAGCGAAAAACAATGATTCGGGGAGTGATAATAATGAACGATCAAGGCAAGCCTCGCCTCATCAGATTCTACGAATTTCAGGTTACCAGAATTCTTCTAGTGTTAAGAAATTACTCTTGATGTGTTGCGTCATTGAGATATGTTCTTTGTATTTTCTGTTCTTTAATATTTTTTAGCTGATTTTTGGATGTTGTTGGTCGATCTTAATTCGCGGTGTAAAATTAGCCTGTGGAGAAGCAGCAGGAGCTGGTTCGAAGCATTTACAAAAGTCAGTTCTTTGTTTCTATTTTACTTGGGGAAAGAAACGGATGTGTATTTGTTTCCAATTTTTTATTATAATTGAGTTCCTACTATTAATTAATTGTGCTGTTGTCTGCAGTTTTATGCAGTAGAGCTGAGAATGTCAGTAATTTTGTTAAAGTGGATTCGCTCTTTGGGCCGGTAATTTTCTGTGAATTTTCAATTTCTTGTTTCAACATATGCAAAATTGTGCAACCAATTAGGTGTTTGAAATTAGTTTGTTTGTTTCTTTTCTTCCCTTTTCACTTTTTTGTTTATGATTGTGCTTGGTGTTTGTTGAAGAGCTATGATCGTCAACTTGCAGGATGTACGGCTTGTGTACAAAACTTTTGCAACATTGTACTTTGTTTTCATATTCGATAATTCTGAGAATGAGCTTGCAATGCTAGATCTCATGCAAGGTATGCATTGTCGATTAAGTACTCGTCCAACTCTATAGCTTTAAAAACTTACATTTCCCCAAAAAAACTCTGTAGCTTTAAATTTCTGCATAATTGGGACTGTTCTAAAAATAATTGATAGATCATAATTGAAGAACTAGAAACGAGGATGGGTGATTCTAGCACAGGGCTTCAGCCAATGACTCAGCTGATTCACTAGATCATCTTCTGAATTAAGTATAAGATAATGTAGCATCCATCATATCAGAACTTATTTTGGTAACTGAAAGGAGATGTAAAGAGCTTTATTCCGTCGTTTGTAGTTGAGGCTACTTCTATAATTCGAGTTTTCGATGCGCTCTATCTATTTTTTTAAGCTGTGCTAGGGAATTATTGATATTTTCAGTTCTAGGGATAAATTGTTTTCTCAATATATCTATTTTTCTAGCATTCTCCACGCATAGTCACTTTGGCTGTATCTTGGATATATTCATTTTGGGAATGGTTTTAGGTCATCACATCCATGGCAAGAAATGAAAAATTCGCCAGTGTTTTCTTCTATATTTTGAAACTTGCGGATAGTGCTGTTGTTCATTAAGATGACTTCATTTATTAGTTAGTTTGATATCTGAGTTCTGTTATGACAGTTTTCGTGGAGACATTGGACAAGTGTTTCAGTAATGTGTGTGAGCTTGACATAGTGTTCAATTTTAACAAGGTTAGTTTATTCTGCTATCATTATGAAAGTATTTACCTACATGATTTTATATTAGGAGCGAGTTAAATTGAGATTCAACATACAATTGTTTGACTGATTATTCTGGTTCAACTATATTTGGTGGGGTCGTTCACAAGGATCATGTATGCCATGCATATCTGTAGACTTTTATTTCTACTTAGCTCATCAATGGTTACATGAAAAGGGAGAAATTTATTGAGGCCACCTGGAAATGAACTGTCTTAAGCTGGTTTCTATAAGCGAAGAGCTGTAGGTGGATTTTGCTACTTATCATTCAATATCTATCTGCACCATGCCAAACAAAATGACTCCTTTCATGTTCTACTGAGTACCAAGGCAAGCATGTGGAATCTCTGAGTACTTTTAGCCTTTTAGGTGACAGCAGAGGCACTCATATTCTGTTATCTGTTTTTTAGGTGCATACAATTTTAGATGAGATCATATTAGGTGGCCAAGTGCTTGAGACAAGTTCTTCAGACGTCGTGATGGCGGTTGAAGACATATCAAAGTAATCTCTTGCTCTCTCTTTCGAAAGAGAAAAGAAAAGAAAGAAAAGATCAGATATTTTAATTGATGCCACCTATCTATTCTTTGCAGGCTGGAAAAGAATTCAAATTCAATTATTCCATCTATTCCTGGTTGGCAGGGTCGATAGCAGCAGAACGCATGTAACTTCTTTGATTTTAACAAAGTTATGTTAAGTAAAGCGATTGAGACCTCTTTTGCCATCTATCTCAATCCCAGCATCATCTCAACAGTACTCGGAAGATATATTTGACATCTACTTTCTGTGAATGCTGATTTATGGTTTTCTTTAACAAGCAATATTTCATATCGCGGGGCATGTCCCTGCAATAGAACAACATTGTTGAGTGAGACATTCCTTGAATGAGATGATTCCATCTTTATTCTTTCAGCAAGATGAACTACACCGGACCCATAGCATTTTGGTACGGTGCTCACATACTTCTATTGCTAGTTTAGTCTATCACAGAGTTATTAACAATTCCTATATTTCCTACAGTAGACTATGGTCTCTAACTTGCTTGTCGGATTATTTTCATCTCATTCATTCGAGTAGGCTAAAGATCAAGAAAAAGTACCCCAACATATCTTACTACCTGCAAGAAACTATATCATATCAGCAATTATCAGTATTTTATTTCACACCGAATCACGTAAAAAAAATTCATTTTAGTTACTCTTCTTTTTCGTTCTGATGAGATGCCAAACAATCGCTAAACTAATCCGCCCACTACGCTTGGGCATAGGTGCAGTGATTATTGTTTATATAGCAAAATTAAACAAGAAGGTCCCATGGTCTAGTGGTCAGGACATTGGACTCTGAATCCAGTAACCCGAGTTCAAATCTCGGTGGGACCTAAACTCTATATCTTTTTCCCCTCCCAATTCACACAATTTCTATTACCAGACTTGAAGAGGGCATCCAGCATTTCGTACATCCCTATTCAGGAAAGAAACTAATTAGACAAATGAACAATATACTTCTGCTCTTTTTCTCCTTCCAAATTGGAAGACGCATATCCAAAATGTCATAAAATGTACATTTCACCAAAGACAGATAGAACATGTAAATTACAGCCAAAAAAACAAAAAAATTGCAGCTTGTTTAACCAAAAACAAGCCTCGAAACAAAGAACAAAAGAACCACCACCATCCGACCCTTGCTATTTCTAAAACCTGCCCAGCAAATCTAAACAAGAAGAAAGAAAAGAACTCTTCTAAATCTGCAAACAGTTGGCTGTCACTCTTGCAACAAACACGCCATTGGCTTCACGTCCATTTTTCGTCCAAGAAACAGAGTAACTTCCAAGGAATGCAACTGATCATGAATCTGGCTTGTTATCCCCAGCATACATCACAGGGGAGGAGAATGTACAGCAGGACACTAAGCAGCGAAGACATCAAAATCTGGAGCCTGCCATAATTATTGGCAAAGAATCAAGAAACCATCTACTCCCCTATTTAATCCTCATGCAATCTCTCTGGATCCTGCTCGTCCAAAGGCTCCGGAAAGATATCCTTAGACTGCCGTCTAGTTGAAGACGAGTGACCATTCCCCTCCCCATTCTGACCGCTCCCTTGGGAACCCGTCGTTCCTGACTGCTTAAAACTGCTTGGTCCTTCACCTTTGTGAGAAGTCATTGCTGCTGACGTGGCCACAACATCT
This sequence comes from Sesamum indicum, assembly GCF_000512975.1. NCBI lineage: Eukaryota > Viridiplantae > Streptophyta > Magnoliopsida > Lamiales > Pedaliaceae > Sesamum > Sesamum indicum. The sequence goes on from NC_026154.1 coordinate 16,286,993, forward strand.
GAAGAACTATGTCGCCAGCTGCCGAAAAGAGCAGCATTCCACGAGCCTCTAGAGGACGTGGTTCTAAGCCTGGCTGAACTAGTCTGCTCTTCTCTTACAACCTTAAGAGGATTTTCCAAAGCTTTAAGGATGTACCTCATTAGGGGCCGACGAGCAGGCTTGGGATTTAGACAAGACCTAGCAACAATAGCCATGGCCCAGACTTCCTCGAGGAGATCCTCATCTATGATTAATGATGGATCCACGATGTTTGTGACGAGCTCCTTGTCATATATGCTAATGTAAGGTAATGTTGCTTCCAACCATTCCTTTGTGGTGGGATCGGTGGAGGAACTAATTCCCAGCTTACCGGTTACAAGCTCGAGCAGAACCTTCCCAAAGCAGTATACATCATAAGCACATGTTGTGTTCGCTGAACCTGGTCATGAAGTCAGAAGAATAGTTAGAACGTTACTCTATGAATAAGAAATAGGAAAACTGGAGTCAATAAACAAAATTATGAAGCATGTTTAATGATCTTATTAAATGTCCGCAACTTGGATTGGTGACATTGCTCGGCGAATCAAAGGTCATATGCTTTACAAAAGATGAACCAGATGCTATAAACAAGAAAAGCCATGGAAAACATAGGAGTACGAATAAAATAATGATTCTTTAGTTGGGCCGTTTCAGGGTAGTTTGTAATCAACCATCTAAAACACAGAATAGTCGATTCTTACACTTCAGAAGAATAAGTCAGTGACAGATTGCTCGAGAGCTATGGGTTCTTACGAACATATAGCAAAATATTTCAAGCTTCGGCTTTCTAATTTAAAAAATCTAAACTGCATTGTCATTCATTTGAAGATGACGAAACATTCTACTCCTGCATCATCAGGATAGGCAATAACTTCAAAACTAATAGTTTATATTTAATCAAAGCATGTTGTGGAATTCCATTCTGAAGTCTGCAGCACCGAAGGAGGACAGTCACACTCATATTCCACAAATACAGAAAGAAATAAATTCTGTAATCAAATTACCAAAATAGAATAGGCCTGAATTCAGAGTTCTAACTCATAGGCACGAAAAAGGTAGTAACAAAACAAAAATCAAATGAAATGATCTAGATATACCTGAAACACCTTGGTCTGATGTCCTGCATATAAGGAAAAAAAAGAGTCACAATCTGAATAAAGCATCTAAATAAGAATCTTAACATAAAACCTGAAGTGGAAAAAGGTAATTTTCATACTGAATAATTCTAAATTCAGCAGAAAATATTTGCAAGTATAAATGACATGCGACGAATTAAAATTTCAAGTGTAAGAATATTCAACTGTCAGGACTCAGGATCACAAAAGGAAATACTAACTGTGGCAACCGCAGCAACCTTGTGATCCTACTTTGATGACTGTCACCTTCTTGAGCACAAACCTCACTCAAGCTTCCTAACCTGACTTCGTACCTGTCATCAAGAAGTATGCTGCTGGCTTGAACATCCCTTCAAGAATACAAACACGTAAATGTTATTTTTGTGGGAGATTAGAGTGCCTAAGCAGATGCAGTACACAATTTATCAATAACATAGGTATCACCGGTAAGGATTTCATAGATACAGAGCCAAAACTAAATGGCAGCCTAAACCCAATCCGAGCTCTTTAGACACTGATCGAGAAGATTACATAGTAGAGAACTGGAACCTTCTATCTAATAAACTTCTTCTCCAGTTCTTACATTTCCTCTTATTTCTAGCTACTCTAAGAGTTTCGAATTTTAGAAATACAAAACTTCATCCTAGTGCCATCCAAGCAACGAATGAGCAGGCATCTGAAAAGAACCAAGAAACACAGCAGACAACAATAATTGAGTGTTTGTATGAAGCCTTCAAGAGCCTAAACTCATAAAAAAACGAAAAAGAAAAAGTAAGAGAAAAACATTGTTTCATTAGAATTACCAATATATTTAGTAAGGAACATCGAAAACTCAATGCATTTCCTAAATAAATATACAAGTAGTTGTACCCCAGCTGTTGAAACTATCTCCAGTGAGTATGTGGTGTTATTTATTTTTTGTTTACTTGAAAAACTGCCGCACCTCTCCAACTTGTACTCAGTTCTATTTCTTATAAGACCAACGTAACTCCAGTTGAGAACATAAATTGGCTCAAGACAATGGTTAAACGGATGGGCACCATCCAAAATGCGAAAGGAAGAACAGGATGCCCACAAAACCTTTTATTTACAAGATTTTTGTCTCGCTTGAAGGGATGCACTTAATCATAAGTCATAATTGCAGCAATAGTCCAAGTTTGTCAAAAACTTGTTGGAGTTTGGTTAACATATTTCAGCAAGCACTTCATTAGTACCCTAAATGGTAGGAAAAACCAATAACAATAATTGTAATATCAGAACTTGAGCTTATACCATAGTTTCAACAACACTTACTTAAAATTAAAATATAAAATGCAGCCCTCTACTTTACGTGCTTTGGTAAATAGCTTATGTCAGAATAACAATAAAATGCATACACAATGCCAATTGTGTAATAGTGCTAGAACATTGGCATTATTACAAATCTTGCACATTTAGCAATAAAACGAATAAACCTAAACAAAGAAAAAATTATGCTCTCCTGGTCAATTGTTTCTCATTAATCAATCTCCTGTGTTTTGTTGTAGTACAACACAGAAATCAATAAGGCAATCAGCTGAAAGTCAACAGTTAATTCTTGACTTTTAAGCAAGAGTATCTTTTATTTCTGTACGGCAATAGCTCAAAGTCGAAAGTTTAACAAGTGTGAATTCAGTAGTACCTGTGAACAAGTGGTGGAGTACATTCATGATGCAAGTAAGTCAGACCCTCAGCAGCTCCAATTGCAATTTTTAGTCTTGTTATCCAATCCAGTGATTGTAAACTGTCGTCATCTGGATTTGTTTTCTTGAACAAAGCACTGGACAGGTCTCCATTTGGCATGTGTTTGTAAACAAGAAACTTCTCATTCTCATTCTCCAAACAATGACCCAAGAGAGGGACGAATCTAGGATGGGAAACCTTGCTAAAAAGCTCCAACTCTAACATGTATGCTTCCTTTTTGACTGATGACTGCAAATCTATCTTTTTTATTATTACAGGGATTCCACCTTCAAGTCTTCCACAAAATAGATCGCCGGAATGACCATGCTTGATCAGATTTGCATCATTTAATTCACCGGTGGCTTGAAGAATCTGCTGATATGTAAAGGCATCTCCCAGAGTGGAAAAGTTCAACGATACTCCAGGGTCAGGAATTTCGCCAGCTGGAACAGGGCCCACGCCGTTACCTCTTTGGTTTGTCGTATCCCTCTTGCGCATGCATACAAACAGCAGTACAATTATCACTACCAGAAATCCAATAAGCCCAATACCTCCCAAAACAGAAGCTAAAATAATAACTAATTTATGGCTCTTATTGTCAGATTGTGGTGGAGGATGAGGAGGTTGAGTGACATTTGGCTCTCCGAAGTTATCGAATACCAAACCCCTGTCTGCATAGAATGCGGCACAATCTGTCCGTGTCCTCTGATTAGTCACATTTCGGAGGCAATTCCTACTAAGAGATGTGTTGCCACGTGCATAAATCGGAACTGGACCATCGAAGTAATTGCCCGAGATGTCAATAAAACCAAACGTTGTAATTACAGGTGTAAGAATTCCATAAAATAAATTCTGGGAAATGTTAAATAGGGCAACAGTTCCATTAGCGATTGAACTGACACTAGGCATTACACCGGTAAAGTTATTCACAGACACATCAAGGAATCGCAACGAGGGAATTGACCACAGCACTTCTGGAAACTCACCAATGAAAGCATTATGACTCAGAACCACAAACTGCAACCGAGTCAAAGGAGGAAAGAGATTAACAGGTAATGGTCCTGAAAGAAAATTGTTCCAAAGTACCATTCGCTGCAAACTTCCCAGCCCTCCCAACTCCGCAGGCACTGACCCTGACAATGAATTAAATCCAAGATCAAGCTCAACCAGACTAGAAAGATCACCGAGTTGGGCAGGTATTGTAGAAGACAAACTGTTCCCTGAAAGATTCAAGAACCGCAACCCAGACAAAGTCCCAATTCCAGGAGGAATAACTCCAGACAAGAAATTCAAAGACATGTCCAGCAAAGTAAGGTTCCCTAGTGCAGCAAACGTTGCCGGAATAGACCCTGTGAGCAAATTCTGCGAAAGATCAAGCACAGAGAGCCCAAATAACTGACCTAAACTAGATGGAACTACACCAGTAAGATTGTTATTAGACAAATGCAGTTCAACTAAGCTACTTAAATTGCCAAGAGTGAATGGAATAGCCCCATTAATCAAACAAGACCTAAGATCAAGCAGTTGGAGTGAGGCAAGCTGCAATCCTAACCAGTCAGGAATTGAGCCCGGCAATCTAAAATGCGAGGCGTTGAATGAAGATAGAAGAGTCAAATTTTGGAGGGCGTCCACTGAAAATTGAGGGTTTTGACTTCCCCTCCTTGTTCTCCTGAACCCTGAAATATTGATTCCAGTAACCCGGCCATTTGAGCATTGAATACCCGCCCATGAAGTACACGGGTCGGATTTTATAGGCCAATCCTTAGCCCTCAACCCCAGTGAAGATCTTAACTGAAGCAACGCCAATCTTTCTTGCCTCGAGACTAAGAATTGCTGCTCAAATGTATGACCAAACAGAAAGAAAAACAAAGGTAAACAAATGAACACTACCCTGCTCCACTGATCCACCATTTCTGCTCCAACTTCATTGAACTTCAAGAAAAATCACCATCATGATCACATATCTATACATACAAACAACAGGTGTTTGCTACACTCACTCGGAATTTAGGGATTCTAGGTGCGCACATTCCATACACGCAGCTTAAGAAATATTAGAGAACAGCGAAAACTCCCCTTGAAGCTTACCTCCACGAAAAACGAATCAAAGCATTAGTTTGATCCTTCTTCAAACTCTATTCCCTTTTGTAATCACGAAACAAAACATACAAAAGAGCAAAAAAAAATCTCTTCTCTCTCCTCATTGTTTTCACTTTGCTCCGGCTGACGGAGGAGAGAGAAAAGGGTTTTTTTCCTTTAAAAAAAAGTCAAAATTCTGGGTTTTAGGTGGGGAGAGAGAAAAAATGTGGTGAGAATAGTGAATGCTGAATATTGAGCAGTAATAGTGATGATGATGGACTGTAGTAGAGAGAGAAAGTGAGAGGCCAGTCTCTCTCTCTCTCTAAAATGGACACCACCGCGCAGAAAAAGGTGAAACTATTTTCCTTTTTAAACTTTAGAGAGAAAAAAGAACTTTCGCCGGCGGCCGCCGAAACGGGTCACCTAAGACGGGCACCAAACGGGTATGGATGGACCACTCTATTCGGGTTCGGGTCTGACTGAAAAAGGGAGGCAGTGTGACTCCCATTGGGGGTTTGACTGCCGAAAATCCCGCCCAATACAGCTAAGCTTAAAATTACTCCCCTTCTAATAACAACAATAATATTAATTTTATTATTCAAAAAAAGTAATTATTTTTTAAAAAATTATTTTAAATAGAAATAAAAACTCAAATGCTTCATGTTATTTTATATAATGCGAATAAAACGTGCATAAATAGAAAATTATTTATTATAATTCTTAATTTAGTGATTCTTTTAAATTATGTGCGAAAATCCAGTAAAAATTACATCACAAAAAATTAGTACGGCGGTATCATTGACCACCGTTTGTAGGTATTGAGGGATTTTTCTTTTTATATTAATATAGATACAAGATGTGGGTTATTTATATAAATAGAGTAAATTATAAGGTGTAAATATAATTATTTTAAAACAAAAATTAAATACTTTTTAAATAAGTGAATTGCAGTGTCGTAATTAAGTAATTATTATTGCACATTGTAATCACCACTACTCGCCTTTAAAAAATATTAATTAATACATGATGACGATTGATTGATTGATTGGTGAATCATTAAGTCCAATTTTATTACACACACACACATACAGACACACATGTCATAACATATTCAGAATTCCTTAATTTAGGGAGCTATTTATTCAAAAGGTTGAATATAAATGCCAATCTTTAACAAATATGAACTTATGGTAAGTTAGTGTGTTTTATGAATTATTTATTTTTTTTCCTTAATTTTCTCACCCATTGTACCATTCGGCCATTCATAAGACAATTTAGTGTATCAAAATTTTCAACTTTTTATAAATGATATCTCAGTTTAGTGGTTAACATTAAATTTGAGTTTACATAAATAAATTCGAAATCAGGAATTCGAGTCTCATCGGACATGTAAATATTTGTGTTATTTTATGTGAGTTATTGATTTATCGTACTGTGAAATTCCTAAAATACTGCACTTTTTCTTGTATCTCCCGACTCTCAGTTTTCTTTCACCAATGATCTTGTAAATCTACGCTCCTACTTTGCACGCGCGTTGATTGTGTCCCATCCGGTAGTACAGACTATGTTTTTAACTATTTAATTTATTTTATGTTTTGAAATTGGACATTTATTTAATAGTTAAATTCATATTACATTTGAGACATTATGTTTCAACGTATAATTAAATAATACATCAATTTAATCAATAAACTTATATTATATTAAATTAAAATAACAAAATTTATTTATTTAAAATAAAATCACATTTTACAAGACTCGAACTCATAATCTGATAACATCAGCAAACAGTTGCATTTAAAAGTGAAGAAGAGAACAGTAATGAGTGGAAGTTGGGTTTGAAGAGTGGGCATCTAACAGTTGGTGGGAAGGCAGTGGACATAAACTAATGCTCTCTCAAGTGTTGGTAGGAAATTAATAAAAAATGTGGGTGGCTGTGCCAAATTGCCAATACCTCATTGGAAACAATCTCAATATCAGTTCATACAATCTCAAGTGTTGAAACTCCATGGGTTCGAATCTCATTTTATATATGAAATATTTTTTTTATTGAATAATAGGTACGTTGTTTATATTGAATAATAGATATTGATTAGATTTAATGTATTTGATATTATTGATTAGAGTATAATTGTTGTAATAACTTTATTAGATATTGATATCCGATATGAATAATTGTAATTAATTTATTTCAATTAATAATATTTTATCGCTCGTACTTTGAAAAATATTTGCTTATACGTATTTACATTGAAAATATATTAATTTGACGATATAGGCCAATATGTACTTCAATATAAAATATAATAATTTTATTAACTAATTCAAATATATTTTAATTTCTACACATAAATCCATACAAAATTAAAAATACATAGACAGGCATGCATCAATTAAAAACAAAAGAAAAACTCACATATATAAATATAATTTTTCTCACTTTTTTTTTAATAAAAAAAACTTATGCTATATTTAGATGGAAAAAATTTTAAAAAATTGAAATACATGAAAATACACAATAGTATAATTTAAAATGAGAATTGAATGATTTAAATAATAACTTCATTAAAGTCTCTTAGACACTGAAAATAATATATATAATATAGGTCATTAATATGTAAATTTCGTTCCACCCTAAAAAACTATTTATTTATTTGTTTGCAATTTTTCTATCCCATTCCCATATATATATAGAGAGAGAGAGAGGGGGGGAGAGAAGAAAGTGAAAGGAATATTGAGAAAAGCTTTGTTGCCTTTTTGAAAAAGTATAAAAGTGGTAACAATTTATTTTTATTATTATTAGAAGAAGAAGAATTGGTCAAATACCTTTTTGGCAGTCAAACCAAATTATTCTATTAATATCTTTGATGGGATTATCACAAAATCTGTCTTTTATAATTTTATCAGACGACAACAACAATAAACTAAAGACACAACCAAACACCCCCCCCCCCCCCCCCCCCCAACTATACGTTATGTAATAATTATTTCTCTAAATTAACAAATATAACACTTACTCTCTATAATTAAATATTTAAATAATATCGCCCGTACATTATATATATATATTTATTTAGTTCAAAGAATTTCGTTTTCTTAGTATTTTTGCATTTTTGTTTAATTAAAAAAATTGGAAAAAATATCTATATAATTAGTGGGTTAAATAGTTAAAATTTTATTTTTTTTACAGACTCAAAGTTAAATAATAAATAAGTACAATAGAAATACAAAAAAATTCATGAAAATATTTTATTAATTTAATAATAAAATTAAGTTATTAACGATTTATTCTTTTAGATATA